>NC_056741.1:1214457554-1214580054 GCF_019279795.1 Protopterus annectens
ATCTGTAGTGTCTAGGAGCCGAAGTTCACCAGTCTGCCTCAAGGGGATTCTCGGACCAGAGCCTCTTCAGTTCCAAGTCTACCTCTTAGTGTATCGGCTCTCCTGAGCTCGGCTCCTACGTTGGCTTTGGGGGCTGATCTCCCTGGAGCCAGGGGCTACCTCTGCTTCTTTGGAACCGCTGATGTCCTCAGAGCCAGGAGAGTTGGCCCTCGAGCTGATGAGGAGTGTCCTGGACAAATCTACAGTTTTATGCAAGGATGCTGACGTTCTTCCCCCAAAAGCAATGACCTCTGTCTTGGCGCCACCCTATCCACAGGACAACAGAGATCAGCAGCCTCAGGAACACCCTCTGGGTGATCCCCATTCTTCTAAGACCTCCACAGAATACACTTTTGAGGAGCCTTCTCGGAAGAAAACATGCAAGAGGAAGCATGTAGACTCCCCTGATGAGTCTGTCACCTCTGACACTGACCTTGAGGAGTCAGAAGGGTCCCCACAGATGTCCTCTGATGATATCTCCTTTGTAGATATTCTTGAGATCCTAAAACAGAGAGGTGGTTGGACTACCATCTCCCCTTCTGATGAGGAGTCAGTGTACCTGAAGGCATTTGGATCTCAACCTTGAGCCTCTTGAGTGTCTTTGCCTTTCGACAAGCTCATGGACTTGGTCAGTCGAAAGGCATGGGAATCACCTGACACCATGGAGCCAGTCCCTAGGAGGCCAAACAAGTTTCTGTCAGCCCCCAAGGAAAAGGATTTCTTGACAAAAGGTGTGTTGGTAGATGCTATGATGGTCACAGCAGCCACCAAGAAGGAGCTTGCAGAGAGATCCTCATCTGTCAATCCGCCGAACAAAAAGTCTCGAACGATGGACAGATATGGGAAGCATGTTTTTTCTTTAGTGTCTTTTACCCTTAGATTACTGAATTATCTTACCCATTTTACAAGGATTCAGAGAGCTCTCCTGAAGGAACTAGGAGATACTCTACAAGGTACTTCAACTGCGGGGGTACCAGAAAAGGTTACCGCTCAGTTATCCACCTTAAACTCCATAGTGAACTCCTCCATGGGACTGATATCATATGCAGCAGATGGAGCAAGTAGGGAAGCGGGTTCAGGAGTTTCCCTGAGGACACACTCCTGGATGCGCTTGTGTAACTTTGTGGAACCCTTTAAGTCTACCTTCATAAATGCCCCCTTTGAAGGTGCATCACTTTTTGGACCAAGAGTTAAGGATACACTCACCAGATGCAAGCAGGAAGGGAAAACTCTCTCTGCAGTTGGAGTAAGTTTTTCCGTTCCTTCAAGACCCTACCATAAAGGGCAGAAAGGCAGGAAGATGTGGTTCAAGAAATCCCAGAGATTTTTCCTAGATGCACAAGGTGATTCCTTCCACAGGGGCAGAAAGGGAGTAAATAATGGTAGACTCTGTCCTAGAGGCAGAGGGAGTCCGCAGAACCAGGGCGACTGCGATTCCTTTCACAGACATCCCTATCAGTGCTCCTGAAAGGAGGCCTGACTGTGCTACTCTGAAGCCAGTCGGGGGACGTTTATCTTTATACCCAGAAGCCTGGCACAACATCACAAAAGACAAGTGGGTACAAAACATAATATCCAGAGGATACTCCATACCCTTTTCCTACCCGCCTCCTCAAACCAGGAAAATCACAGATGTTCCACCCAATCACAGGGATCAAGCAACCATAGAAATCCAAAAGTTGCTAAACAAAAGAGTCATCCAAACCATCCCCGCAGACCAGATAGGATTCAGAACTTAATTGAGATTCTTTTTAGTACCAAAAAAACAGGGGACTGGAGGCCCATATTGGATCTCAGCAAACTAAATGAATCAGTAAAGAAGTCCAAGTTCCAAATGGTGACACTGGAGTCAATACTCCCCCTTTTAGGGAAAGACAGTTGGATGTGCTCGATAACCCTCCAACATGCATTCTACCATATAAAAATGGACAGAGAATTGAGGAGTCACTTATGCTTCCAGCTGGGAGCCAGTCACTATCAGTTTTGTGTTCTGCCCTTTGGTCTCACTACAGCCCCCAGAGTGTTCACCAAATGCATGGCAGTAGTAATGGCTCACTTGAGACGTCTTGGATTCCGAGTGTTTCGGTACCTGGGCAACTGGCCCCTAACTGCCACCATCAAGCATCTACTTCAACAGGTCAGAGACATGACTCTACAAATTTGAGCTCAGCTAGGCATTACAATAAACTTGCAAAAATCTACCTTGTTGCCCTGCCAGCATGTTACCTTTATAGGCACAGAAACAGACACCGTTTCAATGATGGTGCGCCTTCCCGCTGACAGAATTGTGAATCTCAAACAACAGATATTGCTTCTTCTTCCCTAACACAAGGTCAAGGCAAACATAGTGCTCAAACTACTGGGAACAATGGCCTCAACCATAACCCTCATTCCCTTAGCCAGGATGCATATGAGAATCCCACAGTGGTTACTGTTCTCCCAGTGGTCACTTCAGGAACTTCCTCTGTCTCACCCAATCATAATAACAGAAACTTGAAAGAAAGATCTTTGTTGGTGGATTCAATCCAATGAGTTAGCTATCGGTAGACCATTCATTCCACATCAACCTGTTGCTACTGTGACCACTGATGCTTCCCAGATAGGGTGGGGGGGCATTTCCTGAGAAAGACAGTCCAAGGCATATGGCAAGAACACAAGGCCCATTTGCACATCAATGTTCTAGGGATGAGAGCAAAACTTCTGGCATTGCAAGCACTCCACAACTCTCTTCCTCTAGGGACAATTGCTATCCAGTCAGACAATATGTCAGTGGTATGGTATATAAATAAACAGGGAGGAACCAGATCATGCCCACTTTGTGGAGAGGCTTTGAGAGTTTGGTAGTGGGAAATCTCTTCCCAAAGCTTTCTAGTAGCAATGCACATCCCAGGAAAGTCTAATGTGATAGCCGATAAGCTCAGCAGGGCAATTGTGATGCCTCACGAGTGGTCTCTGAATCAGAACATAGCGGAAGATATCTTCTGCAAATGGGGCCAGCCTTCCTGTAATCTTTTTGCCACTCCTATGAATGCCAAATGCAGCAGCTACTTTGCCCTAATCCCCCCTCTGGGGCAGACACTGAGAGACGCACTTGTTCACAATTAGCCCTTGAGACTTCTTTATGACTTTCCCCCATTTCCCCTCATATCAAAATTCATTCAGAAAGCAAAATCCTTGGGAAGCAAGATGATTCTCATTGCTCCATATTGGCCTCATCAGATTTGGTTCCCCTTTCTTGGGCCTCATCTACTGCAGGATCCATGGATTCTGGACCCAGTTCCAGACCTGTTGACACATATGTCAGGAATGCTGCATCCTCTCTCCACACCCTTAGCTTGACAGCTTGGCTGCTCCACTTCCAGCCTTAGGCTACAGGATTTCACTCCAGCAGTAAAACATATCTTGATATCCTCTCATAAGGTTTCTACCAGAAAACTATATGCTAGTAGATTGAAAAGATTTTCTTTCTGGGCACAGACCAGAGACATAGACCCCTTCACTGCCCCAATTTCTTCAATTTTGGATTTCCTTTCAGAACTCTTCCAACAAGGCTCAGCCACTGCTACAATTAAAGTCCAGCTAGCAGCTATCTCCAATTTCCACTTAGCACAGCATATGCCTAACTTGATGGCACATAGACTGTGTAAAGCTTTTTGAAAGGCACTTCCTTATTGAGACCATTTAAAGAACCTGTCCCTCCTTGGGACTTAAACTTTGTCTTATCACACTTAACCTCACCACCTTTTCAACCTTCATCCACATGCGATCTAAAGTTCCTCTCTTGGAAAACAATTTTTCTGGTAGCCATAACCTTAGCTAGAAGAGTTTCAGAGCTGCAAGTGCTTTCAGTCAAACCGCCTTATTTGATCTTCCATAAAGACAGGGTTTCACTTCGAACTAACCCATCCTTTGTCCCTAAGATTTGCTCTCAGTCTAATATTAACCAATCAGTTGAACTTCCAGTGTTTTTCTCTTAGGTGCTACCTCCACAGAACTAAAGAATTCAGGAAGTCAGATCAGTTATTCATATCCTTTCTGAGGCAAGAAAGGGTATGCCAGTCTCTAAAATCACATTTTCTAATTGGCTTTCTAATTGCATAACTTTTATATACTCCTCCAATAACAAGGAACTCCCCTTCAAAGTTTGAGGTCACTTAACCAGGTCAGTAGCAACATTCACTGCCTTTCAGGCCAGAATTTCAGTGGACAGTATTTGTGCAGCTGTGACTTGGGCAAGATCGCATACTTTTATTACCCATTACAAAGTTGATTTGGCCTCCAGGGACAGAGCTTCCTTTAGTTCCATGGTGCTCAAGAGTGTTTTCCCGTGAGCCACCCGAAAAAAAAAGTGCTAGGAATGATGTACCACATGTAAGAATGAAGGCAAAATAGGACAAGATAACATAAAGAAGTTATGTACTCACCATAACATTCTATGTTTGTTGTCCATCTCGCCCTTCATTCTTACAAACCCACCCACCTACCCACGTCCATATAATCCTAGAGGTCCTGGTAGGAAAAATTTTGCTCTTTCCTTTATGTTGGAGACCTTTCACTATTGTTTCTCCCTTACCTGAGGGTACAGTATAACTATTTTCTATTATAGTTAGCAGCAGTCAAGTTCTGAGGATTAATACCATTGCATTATAGGATACCTACCTTGTCACAAGCCAACTTAGAGACTTTGAGCTTCTGTAATTGGCTGAGTCAGAGCCGAGGATCAGCTCTGAACCCACATGTAAGAATGAAGGGTGAGATGGACAGCAAACATAGAATGTTATGGTGAGTACATAACTTCTTTTTTTCATACCAAATATTTTTATAAATTTCTTATGAAATCTACCCTCTTTTGTTATAGTTTCCCTATTAGACCCCCCAGATATGTCCTCATTGTTCCAAGCAGATTCCAGTCCCACCTATAACTAGTATTCCCAGATGAAAGCTGATTATTTCTCCTAATTTTTTAAATTCCAAAATAACAATTTTAGGCAGAATATAAATACATGCCAGGTTAATACTCATCACTTGCCAGTAGTCCCTTACTCTTACAAATCTGTCATTATTATCTTTTTTCCTCTTCTATCACTACTGGAGCTCCTCCATCAATTAATATGAGTACTCCTCTTTTCCTTTGTCCTCAATATTCTGCAGAATATCCATCCTGAAAAGTTTTCTGTGTACTTTTACACCCCATCCCTCATCTCAACAACCCAAGATTACAGTCTATTAACTTAAACATGCTTTTATCTAGCTTTTCTTCTCTTTTTTTCACTGTAATGCCTACATTTCTTAATACCAAAAAGAAGAAAGAAAAAAGAGAGAGCAGAAGAAGGAAAAAGGGCATCTGTGTACTCTAATACCTTTACCACAAACAAGAACAATTACAAATACTTTTCTATAAAATATGCAATTTATATTTTGAAAACTTTCAAAGAAATACTGTTAAGAAAATACATTGTTTAACTTACAGTTGCATTTCCTTTCTGTTATGGCATCTAGGGATATGGGGGAAAAGACTAAATAAAGATAATACAAAAAATGAGAAACTGGAAGCTCATGTTTATGGATATGGACAATAAAATACAAGCAGCAAATATGTTTTAATCCCTTTAGTTTTATATATGCATCAAGCATATTTTAACAGTCCACAAAAAGCCACTTCAGGTGTGTTGAAAAAAGATACAATGTTACCAAACTCAGAATCCGTTGTCAGCACACCCTTGAGTGAGCAAACACAGCAGTACCAATAAAAATGATTTTTAATGGTAAAGCACCTTCACCTTTCACAAAACTTACAGACTTCTTCAGAATCATTAAGTTAACTGTTCTGTTACCAAGCCTGCTAGATCATGTGACTACTGAACAGCCCACATAGAGCATTTAAAGATACATGAACAAGAAAAATACATTGAATAAAAATACATTAGATAAAAATAAATACAATGAAACCAAGGAATACTTAGTAACATATTTATATGTAAAAACATCAAACTGAAAAATTAAAGTGTAATGTGAAAAGTATGTATTTGAAAGTGTATTCAAAATCACAATCTGGAAGCCTTCATTTTCAAATAACACACAAGAAACACATTCTCATTGATACCTGGAGGGCGACAGGCATCTACTTTTAGCTGCCATAAAAGCTCCTTAACTTTTATTATCACCTCCCTGAGACCCCATCTCAGATTCTGGGTTATTATTTCCAAAACAATAAAATTAAATGTTTTGAAACTAGTGAAGTTAATAGATTGTTTGTACAAAACACCCTTAAGATATTTTCTTTTCATATCATATATGTGCTCAAGTACACATTCCCTTAATGTTTTGTCTATTTTTCTTATATAAAAGAATGAACAAAAGTGGCATGAAGCTACATATACCACTCCCTTTGACCTAAAAGTGTTGCATCCATTGAGTTTAACCATAACTTGATCTAATTTAAACTGTCAGCTTGTATAACATAGCTGCAAATGTTGCAACCATTACATCTAAATGTCCACTTATTTTCTTTTTTCGTGGGGAATGATCTCTCTAACAAGTTCTTGATATCTGCCCCATCCTGAAATTGACTCTTATTGAAGGGCTCAAGCTGCTGTTTACTGTAAAAAATTCCAAATTCTTCCTTATAATATGTGTAACAACCCCACTATTAGTAGAGAAAGTGGTAATGAAATTGCCACAATGTCATATGTTGCTGCCATTGTATTAATGTGTCATTACCTCCAATAACAAGCCTATAGATTCCTTTTCTGTACTTGCCAAAAACTTCATCCCAAATCTTTTCTGCAAAAGACTTGGGGTAGGCTCTGTTTATAAGCATCTGCTTCAACTTAGAAATTTCCTGAGGCAGTACATTTTTGTTTGAAATGATTTGCATCATCCTAACAAACTGTCCCTTAACTATACTCTTTTCTTGTTGCTAACGGGTGGCATCTATTAAAAAAATTAAAATGTGTTAGAATTAGTGGGTCTATGAAAATTGTGGAAGAGATCTTAACATTACTACTCATTAGATAAATATTAAAAAATAATCTGGATTAATATTATACATGAACCTTACAAAGGAGTATTAAGAAAGTCAACAAATTCCTTTAAGTCAGTTTCTTTCCCATACCAAAACAAGCAGATGTCAAGGTAATGTCTATAAAATTTTCAAAATTTGGAGAATTCTTGTGGGAAAAACAAACTGGTTTTTCCAAAAGCTAAGAATAATATTTGAGTAAATTGGGGCACATGCCTCCCCATACTGAAACTTGTATAGTGTAAGTAATACTGTCCTTCAGAGAAAATAAAATTATTATGGAGCACTGTTTCCATGAATAAAATAATTAATCTAAAATTCACAGTATTAATAAAATCTGGTTATGAAACCACTTTGCTGAACCATTTTAAACCTGTAGTGTGGGGAATAACTGCAAACAAATCAATTACATCAATAGTAGCACATTTAAAATCCATGGTCAATAGTCCACCCTTAACATCCTTTAAAAATTGTCAAGAATCTTTCAATAAATAAAGCAATATATGCATAAAAGCTTTCAATTTAAAATGTATAAAATTAGCATGTGGCTGTGTCTTAGATCCACTGGCATCCAACACTATAGGACACATAGGTGGGTCCTAAACTAATTTGTGGATCTTAAGTATATTGAAAATACATGGAATAACCAGCTTTTTAACAGTCAGGAAATTAAACTGATCTTTATAAATGGCACTACTTAAATATAATTCCTCTAGCATCAAGTCTATACTTCTGTGTGCAACATTCAGTTCATTAAGAGATACACGAAAATAAATTTCACTGTTCAGCAAAATACATCTTATTCACATAGTCATCATAGTTCATCATGACTAACCTGCCTCCCTTGTCAGGTTTTATCAAATCCCTGGAAATTTTAGCCAGTAACTCCCTTTCATCTTGTGACAAAGTAATGAAAAATGCTTTCTCCAATTAACTTTTCTCAACTCATATTTGCAAACTTTTTCATATATATCTGCTTTAGGATGCAATGAAGGGCTATACGTGATATTCTCTTTTAAATCCATTCCTGTGTCAGTGCTACCACTTCTATTATCAAACATTAATGATAAATTCAGCTTATCAGTAAACATTTTAAACCTAACAAGGTATGTGATAAAGAAGCAAATTGAGCAAGGACAAAATTGAAGCCACATCTGAACAAACTAAAATAAATATTAGTGAGACTGAATCACTGTAATTAAATATGTGGAAATCACTCTCATTATGAACGTTATGAACAGTGTCAGATGGATCAATAGTGTCCATGCAATTTTCAGTTACTTCCTGTTGTATTGGTGATTCTACCCTCTCCCCTGCCTCTCATTAAATAATTTATCTGCCTTGGTGTTCTCGCCTCTCTCTCTGTTTGTAGATTTCTGGAAATCTGTGTTATCTCTGAATATGTCTGGCTGGCTAACCTCACTGAACACTGTAGTGTTTGAGGCTGTATAGTCATATCTAAAAAAATGAGATGAATTGTCACGTGTCATTTCATCAAGAGTGTCAAGGTTATTAAAGTATGCATGTCCATTAACTGATTTTGGAAGATTATTTTTGTTGTAGAAGAAGGTGGGGGTTTAGGGTATGCAGTACTAGTGGCATAATCCACCATGTCTCATTTTTTTTATTTTTCTGGTTCCTGTTTAATTCACAAGATTTCTTCAGTTTCTCAAACATTGCCTGGTATTTATGTTCATACTTTTTAAACAAAGGGTTTCCCCCTGTATCATCATCATTCCTTTCCACTTTAAATTACAGTTTTCTACTTGTGTATGTATAAGAGCCTTAACTGTGTTGCTCTAAAATTCTCCCTCAAATTGGGTAATCCTAGTCCACCTTGTGCTATTGGAAGAATCAACTTATCCCACTTGATCCTTGCTGTCTTCCATTAGCAGATAAAATCCTTCAATTCTTTTTTTAACTGCTATCCACAGCTTCTCCTCTGGTTAATAAAAATATGCCTGATCTGTGTATAAGACTAAAGGGACTAAAAACATTTTAATTGCGTGTATCTTAGTATCCATACCCATATAACAAAGTTTCCAGTTTCTCAATTTTTGTATTATCTTCTGTTTAGTCTCTTCCCACATATGCTTAGCTGCCACAACAGTCATTTCTAATCCATACTCCTAAATACTTCATTTTGTCATGTCCCCCTAAATATCGATATTGTTGGACCAATTTGTGTGTTGGGTACATAATTTACTGCTATTGCCATTGTTTTAGCTTCATTAATTTTGCATCCCGAGAAGATTTGAAACTGTCTTAAAATGTTCTACAACACTGTAATGTCCCTTTCTGGTTTTGCCATGTATAAAATAATATCATCTACAAATAGAGCCAGCTTTTCCTGACTACCATACCAATTATATCCTTGGATTTCTGAGTCTCTTATTTTGTTTGCCAATGGTTCTAAATTTAATGCAAACAACAAAGGAGAAAGTGGACAACCCTGCCTAGTTCCTCTACTCAAACAGAAATTATCAGAGAGGACCCCACCCACTTTAATTTTCATCTCCAATCCCTCTTATATACTCCTAATCAACCTTATAATTGTATCAGGAAAAGGAAATGCTTCCATTGCCCTGCTCATGAAGTCCCAGTCTACTGTGTCAAATGCTTTCACTGCATCAAGACCCACCAATAACAGTGGTATTTTCTTACATTCTGCTTCCCTCTGGATCATCAGTGTTCTGTTAATATTGTCAAATGTTTGCCTCCCCTCCACAAAACCACACTGATCCATATCTATCAATTTTGGTATCACTTTTACCATTCCTTTAGCTATCATAGACATAAACACTTTATAACCATGGTTTAGTATAATACTATTGAAATGGGCCTGTATGAAGCTGAATCTGATGGATCTTTACCCTCTTTAGGTATTACTGTTACCACCACCATTTCCCATCTTATCAACAAGGTGGGAAATGGCGGTATTACTGTTACCACCGCCATTTCCCACCTTGTTGATAAGATTTTGGAAGTTCTGCTGTGTGCAAAATGGCTCCTGTGATGACATAATGGAGCACAAAAAATGGCAAAACTTTAAAAACCTGATATCCACTAAAAGCCACTTCAGGTATGTTGAAAAACCATATAACATGACCAAGTTCAGAATCAATTGTTAGCACACCCTTGAGTAAGCAACCTATTACAGCAGCAATATGTAAGAATTGATAGGACTATAAAATACTTGAATGAACTGGAAATAACTGGATGAAACTGAAATGAGGCTGGAATGAATGTCTTTATCTGTCAATTACCCAGAACTGTGCTGAACAAGTGCCAGTCTCTCCTTTATGTGCCAAGTCTTTTTGTACCTTTCACAGTAAAGTCTGCAAACACTGTAGTTCAGTTAAGAATGCTTTATTATGTACAGTGCAGAAAGATGTCAGCAATATGTGAATACTGTTTTCAATGACAGTGCTAATAAACTGAAATAGTCTGTAGCTTCTGCACTCATATTCTTCATATTCGTTCCTCCTGAATAGTATAATTAATAATGTTAAGTTGTCTCTCTCGCCTTCATTCTTGCTGGTTGGGCTCGGAGCCGATCCTCGGCTCCAACTCGGCAATCTACTAAAGCTCGAGAGCTATTTACTGGCTTGAGGCCCTCCCCATATCCCACAATGCCAGGCACTAGATCCCCAGATCTTGTTTGCAGCTTCAGCGACGAGGTTGCGATTTTACTGGCTCCAGGTCGTATAAAGCTTTTCTTGTATTGTTAGTCTAAAATTTACCTATGTATTTACCTTATATTTAGTTAGTTTAGTTAGACTGTGTATCCCCTTATTATCCCATTCAGAAACTCGTTTTTTGTTAGAGAGTTTCTCCCCCCCCCCCCTGTTAGGGTAGTGTTTAGCCTTTCTTAACTACAGTTAGTCAGTCTTGTAGTTTATTTATATATTTTTGCTATTAGTAAGGTAGTTGTGTGGTTGTTATAATTACTATAGTATTATTATTGTTAGTTTTATCTAGTGCGTGTGTGTGTGTGTGACTTGATTAAGAACTAGTTAGTATTTTCCGTTTTATCTAGTGCATGTGTGTGTGTGCCTTATTAAGCACTAGTTAGTTTTTTTCCTTTGGTATCCCATTACCAATATGTCTAAGGATACCAAAGTTTCAGGCTTTAAGAAGTGTGACTCATGCTGTCAGAAGATGTCTCTGACAGACGGTCACACTTCTTGTGTTTATTGCTTGGGTCCCCTACACCTGCAGGACCCCTGCTCAGTCTGTCACGCTTTCAGCCCCAGAGTCCTGCAGGACCATGGGAACAAGCTTATCCTGAGAGGCTTACTTAAGCCAGAGGGATCCCCGGCCAAGCCTCAGCCGGGTAAATCCTTAAAGCCCGCCAAGCCGTCGGCTCCCAGTTCGGAGCCATCGCCGGGCGGAGCATTTGCCTCCTCCTCAGCTCCAGCTGGAGCCAACATCTCTGGACCTCAATCGGCTCCGACCTTAGTGTCAGAACCATCTTTGAGCCAAAAACGCTGTAGGTCCCCTTCCCTAGAATCGGTTAGTTCGGCTCCCAGGTCACCATTGCTTCAATCTGAAAGAGGCCATAGGTCCCACTCCTCTCGGTCATCCAGGCTATCCGATCATGACTTGGAGAGGGTGGTCAGTAGACTCCTTAAATTGCAGGCCCTGGCCAAAATGTTAACCAGCCCATCTCAACAGACTGTGGCTATCCCGGTGTCTTCAGCAGTTCCTCCTCCGACTCCCCCCTTGTGTTCGGAGCCAGAGCTGGTTGGGGCTCGAATCTTGGAGACATCGGAGCCGATACCACTCCTTTCGGCTCCTTTGTCAGCTCCGATCTCTTCACTGGTTCTGTCCTTGGAGGGATTTGGGCGGCGAGACTCCCTCGTCAGCTCCGAGGGGGAGAGTGGCATCGGACCCTTGTCCGACCCCGTTCTCCTCTTGGAGCCATCCCTCTAGGTGCCGGCAGGGGTTATCATCTCTTCAGAGCGGGGACCCTCTGCTCTGCCTGATAGGGGCACCTTCGAGGTCATGAGGAGTGTGCTGACTCCTGAGTCGGCCCCTCGATCAGCCCCGTCGGCTTCTCCCCCCATGGTGCCTGCATCGGTCTCTGCCCACCCTCCTGACCCCAAGCGTGGAGAGCAAATGCTCCAGGTTGCCCCATTGGGCGTATCTTCCGAGGCCTCCCTCAATCCTTTGGAGGATCCCCCTCGGAAGAGAAAATGTAAGAGGAAACATGTTGACTCCCCCGAGTCAGTCACGTCTGATACCAACTTGGAGGATTCGGAAGGGTCCCCAAGATTCCCCTCTGAGGATGTCTCCTTTACAGACATTCTAGAGATCCTTAAGCAGAGGGGGAACTGGACTGCCCTTAACCCTTCCGAGGATGAGTCAGTCTACCTGGATGCATTTGGCTCTCGCCCTTCCACCTCCTGGGTGTCTCCACCCTTCGACCCGCTGATGGAAGTAGTGGCTCGAAGGGCATGGTCAGCTCCGGACACAGTGGAACCTACTCCCCGCAGGCCAAATAAATTCATTACAGCCCCACCCAGCAAGCAGTTTTTGACAAAAGGTATCCCTGTTGATGCCATGGTGGTTGCAGCAGCCATGAAGAAGGAGCTGGCTGACCCTTCAGTGCCTGTCCATCCACCTAATAAAGAGTCTAGGACAATAGACAGGTACGGGAAGCGGATGTTTTCCCCAGCGACCTTTGCTATGCAGTCGCTGAATTATCTGTGCCACTTCACCTGTCTCCAAAGGGATCTTCTCAAAGAACTGGGTGATACTCTTCAGGATCCATCAGCTGCGGGGTCCCAAGATAAGATTAACTCCCAGCTGGCGACCCTTAACTCAATCGTCAACTCCTCCATGCGGCTCATTTCTTATGCAACCGATGGGGCGAGTAGGGCCGCAGGTACAGGCGTGGCTTTGAGAAGACATGCCTGGATACGGTTATGTAACTTTGCTGACCCCTTTAAGGTGTCCTTCACTAATACCCCCTTTGATGGTTTGGCATTGTTTGGACCACAGGTGAAGGATACCCTTAACCGGTGTGAGCAGGAAGGCAAGACTCTCTCTGCCATGGGAGTCCATTTTTCCACTCCCTCTAGACCATACCCCAAAGATCAGAAGAGTGGGAAAATGTGGTTTCAGAAACCCCAGGGAGTCGTGCCTGACACGTGGCGAGTTTCCCTCCAGGGGCAGAGGAGGGAACAATAATAGATGCCGCCCAAGGGGCAGTGGGGGCCCGCAAAATCAGGGTAGCAGAGTATCTTTCTCTGACAAATCCTTTTAGCACCCCTGAAGGGCTGCCCAACTGTCCACCTTTGGAGGCAGTTGGGGGAAGATTGTCACTGTACCCAGAAGCCTGGCAACTCCTTACACAAGACAGATGGGTACGGTCTATCATATCCGAGGGTTACAAAATCCCCTTTGTCCACACCCCTGTACAAACAACCAAGTCCCTTCCAGATGTTCCACCCGGTCTAAGGGAACAAGCAGTGCTAGAAATTTCAAAACTGCTAGAAAAACAGGCCATTCAGCCAGTCCCAGCAGACCAGCAAGGATCCAGAATTTACTCCAAGTTCTTTTTGATACCAAAAAAGACAGGGGACTGGAGACCCATTTTGGATCTCAGCAGGCTGAACAAGTCTGTTCAAAGAACAAAATTCTGGATGGTCACGCTTCAGTCCATTATACCCTTCTTGGGTCAGGACAATTGGATGTGCTCCACAGACCTTCAGGATGCATACTACCATATCAAAATGAACAGGCACTCCAGAAGGTTTCTCCGCTTCCGGCTGGGAGCCAGTCACTATCAATTCAGAGCCCTGCCCTTTGGTCTCACCACAGCCCCCAGGGTGTTCAACAAATGCATGGCAGTGGTCACGGCTCACCTGAGACAGCGAGGATTCCAGGTGTTTCCATATCTCGACGACTGGCTCTTTACTGCTTCCACTAGGCATCAGCTACTGCAAGCCAGGGATTATACCATCCAAACTTACTCCGAGCTAGGTATCTCAATAAATTTTGAAAAGTCTGCATTATCGCCTTGTCAGTCTATAACCTTTATAGGCACAAATCTAAATACAAAAGATCTGTCTGCAAGACTTCCCCTTGACAGAGTATCAGACATTCACCAGCATGTGCAAATCTTACTACAGTGCAACAGGATTCAGGCCAAATTTTTACTAATGACCTTGGGCCTCATGGCAGCAGTTATCATACTAGTTCCCCTGGCTCGTTTTCACATGCGGCTTTTTCAGTGGATGCTTTTTACTCAATGGTCCTTTCAACAACTTCCAATGTCTCACAAGATAATAATCACTCAATCATGCAAAGACCACCTGGGTTGGTGGAGGTCTCCCCTCTACTACTCACGTCAGACCATTTGTTCTTCCTCCTCCTGTTGCCACAGTGACCACGAATGCCTCCCTAATCGGGTGGGGGGGGCATTTTCAGAGCAGGACTGTCCAGGGCACTTGGCAACCTCAAGAGTACCATCTGCACATAAATGTCTTGGAGATGAGAGCGGTGCTTTTGGCGTTGCAAGCTCTTCAGGACTCTCTTCCTACCAGGACTATTGCGATTCAGACAGACAATATGTCTGTAGTGTGGTACATCAACAAGCAGGGCGGAACCAAGTCGTATCCCTTATGTCGAGAAGCACTCAGACTCTGGCAGTGGGCGATCTCCTCTCAACGGTTTCTGATGGCAACGCACATCCCCGGGAGGTCCAACGTCATAGCGGACAGATTAAGCAGAGCTATTCTCATGCCTCACGAGTGGTCTCTCAATCAATCAGTAGCGGACAAAGTCTTCTGCAGATGGGGTCAAACTTGCTGCGACCTTTTCGCAACTCCCCTCAACAGCAAGTGCAATGATTTCTTCACTCTCTTCTCCCTTCCCGGGCACTCCCCCAGAGATGCTCTAGTTCACGATTGGCCCCGGGGTCTTCTGTATGCTTTCCCACCTTTTCCCCTAATTCCCAAGGTGATTCAGAAGGCAACCGCATTGGGATCCAGGATGATCCTCATTGCCCCTTACTGGCCTCAGCAAATTTGGTTCCCATTCCTGCATCGTCACCTGTTGGAGCAGCCTTGGAATCTGGACCCAGTGCCAGACCTCTTGGTCCATCAGTCGGGCGGGCTGCACCAATCCCTTCAGTCTCTCAACCTCACAGCTTGGTTACTCCATTTCCAACCCTAGCCAGGCTTCCACAAATTTCTCAGCCGGTGCATGAAATCATCCTTTCTTCGCACAAGTCTACCACCAGAAAGACTTATGCTAGTAAGTGGAAACATTTCTCTTTCTGGGCAGAGGCTAGGAATATTGACCCCTTCACAGCCCCTGTCCACCATGTTCTAGATATTTTAGCAGAGGTCTTTCAAGCTGGTTCCTCGTCTGCCACTATTAGGGTCCAATTAGCTGCTATTGCCAATTTCCACGCTGGCCTATCAGAAACCAGCATCATGTCCCACAAACTTTGCAAGGCCTTTCTCAAAGGAACTTTGTTGCTTAGGCCCCCGGTCAGAGATCCCCCACCTCCGTGGGACTTGAACTTGATATTAGCTTCCTTGATTCTCCCTCCCTTTGAACCTGCGGCTTCCTGTTCCTTAAAATTGCTCTCCTGGAAGACTCTCTTTTTAGTAGCTATCACCTCAGCTACGAGAGTTTCGGAACTTCAAGCCCTCTGTATTCGTCCTCCTTATCTTGTGTTTCATAAGGACAGTTTCACTTAGGACCAATCCTTCGTTTCTGCCCAAGATACCTTCTGAAACAAACCTGAACCAGACTATTGACCTACCTGTTTTTTTTCCTAACTATTCGAATAAAGCTGAACAAAATTTACACCGATTGGACGTTCATAGGCAATTACGTTTTTATTTGGATAGGACTATACTTTGATCTATCAACTGAGATGTAAAGACCTTCCTACTAAACCTAAAGGCCATTCCACTAGAGCATTAGCTACTTCAGTAGCCTTTCAGGCAAGACTACCAATGGAATCTATTTGTGCTGCAGCCACATGGGCTACTCCCCATACCTTTATTTCACATTATAAGTTGGATATGGCCTCTAGGGGTAGAGCTGATTTTGGTTTCACTGTGCTTAAAAGTCTGTTCCAATGAGCCACTCAGGACTAAGGTGCTAGGGACGCTGTCCCAACCAGCAAGAATGAAGGCGAGAGAGACAACTTAACATTAAAAAGTTATGTACCTACCATAACATTCCATGTTAGTTGTCACCTACCATAACATTCCATGTTAGTTGTCTTCTTCTCGCTTTCTTTCTTGCGTCGCACCCTCCATCCCCCTAGCCTGGACAGACCGAGAAGAGTCCTCCTTTGAGGCCTTCTTTCTCTGTCTGACTCTTATATACATTGCGTCCTCCTCTGTCTTACCACTGTAGGAAAACCTTGTAGTTGGACAGGTGTCCTTGAATCCTTCCATGCTGTTAGCTCTGCCAACGAGATCTGGGGATCTAGTGCCTGTCATTGTGGGATATGGGGAGGGCCTCGAGCCAGGAAATAGCTCTCGAGCTTTAGTAGATTGCCGAGTTGGAGCCGAGGATCGGCTCCAAACCCAACCAGCAAGAAAGAAGGCGAGAAGAAGACAACTAACATGGAACGTTATGGTAGGTACATAACTTCTTATTCTGGAATGCTGGATATTTGACCTGACTTCTATACCCGCTTTCAAGTGTCTGTACCAGACATCTGAGGACTGCATTGCAGTCCAAAACAAACTAACTTAACTGTGTCTGAAGTATTTCCTAATAATCTACATGCCACCTTGTAATATCTGTTTGTTCACAGTTTACTGCATATTCTGTTTTTATCAGTATTCTTGACTGAAGGTTATTTTCACTGATTGAAAGTGCATTCACTAAAACTGGATGCACACTATGAAGGCCTGCTTTAATGTGGCTGCATTTCTAGACTTATACAAAGAGAATACTGCTTTTTTGTCAAAATTAAAACTAATCTTACAACTCCTCCCATAAATACATGAACACACACATGTATCTCTTTCTGTAGTTACTTTAAAATATGAAATATAAAATGAAGACACAGGCCTAACCTTACATTTCAGGCCTATGCAAGGTCTATTCTGCTAAAAGTATTTGCGTAGGATTTATTCTGTAACACTTGTCTCTGAAGTTACTGAAATGGGAGTTTCTTCTATAATTACTTTATACATTTATTAATGTGGTTGGTGAAGTATACTATAGTGATAAAATAAATAAACTTGCAATTTTAATTTTGATCACTAGATGTCACATGAGCATTTATGGTCTGGATTGAAGTCTCTTAACAATATGATTTAATTATAACTGGACAATTCTTTAACATGCTATAACTGGCAAACTCTCTTTTTACACCTATCTGTATCGTGAAGCATAATTACTATATGCTGTATTTCTTATTTCTGTAAATCATCAGCTAGGTGTGTTACTAATAATCCTGTCTATTTAACTTTTTAATTTCTATGCGCTGTAATAGATGTTTGTTTTTTTTAAATTTGTGTCTTAAATAAATGTGCTGTAATCATACTAAAACCTATGCTTTCTTTATTTCAGATCTATACCTTTGCATACTCTGTCAGTGTCTTTATAACTTTCTGTCTAATGTACAATAATTGCTATGTCTGGAGCATAGAGCATAGAATTCTTCCTGAGAACACTGGAAAATATGAAGGTCTCTCCAAACACCATTATATTGGGCGACTTCAACTACCCAAACATAGACTGGGAGCATTACTCTAGCGCCAACACCCTAGCCCAAAGGTTCCTAGAATTTATAAACTCAAATGCTATGAAACAACTTGTTACCACTCCCACAAGAGGGGAAAACATACTGGACCTGATTATCACCAACATGGGGACTCTATGCTCCAGACCAGAAGTGTATCCCTCACTGGTAAGATCAGACCATAAACTAATCTCACTGGATATTCACATCCCGACCCCCACCCCCTGCCCAGAAAACCACAGTGAAAAACTTCTCTAAAGCAAATTTCACACTCCTCAAAACTGAGGTGGAATCCTTCAAAGCCCCCAGGCCTGCGGAAAATATGGCCCAGACCGCAGAATCCTTTATAAACGCATTCTATGAACACCTTCAGGAATGCATGGATCATGCAATCCCAAATAAAACCAAGACCCAATCCTCCAAAGGCAGACGTCCTGTCTGGTGGACCCAGCCATAAACAAACTATACAATAGAAGGAGGAAGCTACTACATGATAGAGCAAAATCCCAAAAAGGGAAGGCATCTCTGATTAGTATTAGCAAAAAACTATGGGCACTCATAAAATCATCTAAGGCAGCGTCGAGAGAAAAATTGCACAGGACACTAAGGATAATCAAAAGGCTTTCTTTAGTTATGTTAGGAACCTGGGTGGGAATTCCCAGATATGCTCAGAATTAGTCCAAAATGACAAAAAAATACACCGAACCCACAGACATTGCCAACATCCTAGCTGACAGGTTCAGTGCGAACTTCTCCCCCCCCCACCAAAAGGGAAAATATCTATCCCAGCAGAGTGCTGCCCTCCTGACATCTCAGATGCTCAGGTAAGAGCCACCCTCTCCAAAGCAAAAAACACAGCATCAATGGGACCAGACGGTGTCCTGGGCTGCGTCCTACATGAACTCCAAGAAGAGCTAAACCCAAACATAAAACTACTGTTCAATCTCAGCCTTACTACAGGATATGTACCCAAAGAGTGGCGTACAGCAACAGTGGTCCCTCTCCACAAAGGTGGTGCCTCAACGGATCCTGGTAACTATCGCCCCATAAGCCTGACTTGCTTGGTCTGCAAAGCTATGGAAAGGATCATCATGGACCTCATAAATAAAGATATTGGGGACCTACAGACACTGGATCCTACCCAGTTCGGCTTTGTTAAGGGCAAATCCTGCCTCTTAAACCTGGTCGATTTCTTTGAAACAGTCACCAAGGCCATTGACGAGGGGAGGGTGATCCACACAGCCTACCTGGACCTCGCAAAAGCCTTCGATACAATACCCCACTCGGGCATTATAGATAAGCTCAACAGCTTAAATATAAACCCCTATGTCACTAGCTGGGTTGCAAACTGGCTCAAGGACAGAACCCACATGGTTAGAATTGCTGGAGCCATGTCAGACTCCAAACCATTTACAAGTGGCGTCCCACAAGACTCAGTCCTGGGACCTCTCTTATTCGGTATATATTTCTTGGAGGTACAGGCCAACACGGAAGGACTGTGGCTGACCAAGTTCGCAGATGACTGCAAACTGGGCACCATAATTGACTCTCCAGCCGACACAAGTATCCTCCAAAAGGGCCTCATAGAAACAGACAACTGGTGCCAGAGCCATGACCTCAAGCTAAATGCCAAAAAGTGTATAGTCATCCCC
Organism: Protopterus annectens; assembly: GCF_019279795.1. Classification (NCBI taxonomy): domain Eukaryota; kingdom Metazoa; phylum Chordata; order Ceratodontiformes; family Protopteridae; genus Protopterus; species Protopterus annectens. Next base: position 1,214,476,996 of record NC_056741.1, read on the forward strand.
TTTGGCAAAAACAAAGTGCCCACAAATTACCACATAGGTGGTAATCCATTAAGTACAGAAGAAGTAATTAGGGACCTGGGGACCCAAGTTGATAGCAATCTCTCATTTGACAACCACGTGGCCAAAGTGGTTAGAAAAACATTTTATATAGCCCACCTAATCATGAAAGGATTCACATCTAGATCAGGGGAGGTCATCGTGCCTCTTTACTCATCCCTCATCAGGCCCAAAATTGAGTACAATGCCCCTTTTGAGATGTACCTTACCAGACTCTTGTAGCAACTGGAAAGACCCCAAAAGTACCTCACCAAGAGGATCAAAGGGCTAAAACAGATGCCATATGCTACCCGGTTAAAGAAACTCCAGCTCTACTCAATGGCATACCGCCTGCTCAGAGGCAATCTGTGCCATGTCCAACCCGGAATTAATGGACATGCTGCACCTCAGAAAATCCAAATCCCGCGCTCGAGAGACTTGAACCTCAGCACTGAAATAAATAGGACATGCTGGAGGGACAGATTCATAACCCAGAGGCTCCCTTCACTCTGGAATAAAATCCCAGTCCAGGTTAGGCAGAGTTCCTCATTGACTCTCTTCAAGAGGAATCTTGATGAGCAGATGGGAGATCGTAGGTTTACCCCGGGTATCACTTCTGTGTCACTGTTAGACAGAGGCACAGTATACTAACCTCGAAAAAGGGCATAGCAAAATTAATTTTAAATGGGTGGCGAAAGACAAACACACTCTGGCTAGGCTTATAAATGCCCTAGGGCAGATAGCCTAGTATGAACCTATGAACCTAATACTAAAGAAATACCTTTTCTGGTAGCATTAACTGAACACAGATAAAAGCATAAGCTAAAATCTAGTAAGTGCTATATTCTGGAAACTAAGCCATGAGTAAAATAATACATTTTTGTCAGTATTATCTGAATACATATAAAAGCATAAATTGAAACTAGTACTGTTACACAATTGTCTGAAAACATAAAAGCATTTGCATACTTAATTTAACTCTTATCTACATAAATGCCCATCTGTTGTATACACATTTTAACTTTAAAGAATACTTTCATTTACATAACTGAAACACATTTAAAGAAATGCTGAAATAAAAACAAATTGGCTTTGATGGTCTTGTCTTTCTGTAGATACTTGACTTGTGCACCACAGCTCTTGCCAAGTTTATGCCTTACTCTGCATTGTCCCAGTCACTGGTGAGGTATTGAAAGGGATGACTTAGAGTCCCAATGTCCTTTTTTATATATTGAGGCCTTCTAACCCCCCACTTCCCATCTCCTGTACAAGGCTGGGTGGCTGATGAAGTATTTTTTCTTCACTGTATTTAAGCATGCATTCTGAAAAACCAAACAGGAAATCATTTAAATATCCAAAACTGATAGTGTGTCTTTTTGTAGCAATATCTGCAAAACACAAAAACAACAGTGAGCTGGATTCAGTAAAGCCTACATGATCCGCTAAGACCACGTGCGAGTCTCACCATGATGTACACATGATAGCGCACCGTTTTAGATTTAGTAAGTGGCTCTACATGGTGTGTAGAGTCGTGCAAGCACAGTAAATACTGTGGTATGATAATTACAGCACAAGCAGCTGAATTGTATGCTAATCAACCAATTCAAGATGGAAGAACTATTCAACAAGCTATAAAGCAACCATGTAGAATCAGTGCTGGTTTTCCATGTGAATTCCAAAGTTATTGGAATACAGCCACAGAAAGGAGTCTACACAGAAAGAATGTTAGGGGCTGCTGTAGCTTTAATTCATGTGTATGTGCAACAGGCTGGTCTTTGCTGCTGCTGCAAATAGATTACTGCCAAGAAGGAGAAGGTTTTTAGACCTCATTTAACTTATCACAATCTGCATGAAGTGGAAATTGTAGAGCACTACAGGGTGAACAGAGACACATTACAGGAACTCTACAACCTCTGTTGTCCTCAACTCCGATCAAGGACAAACCGAGTACAACCAGTACTGGTGGAGACAAAGGTATGTGCAGTACTTTACTTAGACTTTTAGCTACAGGAACCTTTCTGAGACCAAGGGGGAACATGCTGGAGATGTCACAGGCATCCATATCCAGGATCCTACATAAATTCCTAAATGCTATGCTCCAACATGCCAGTGACCACATATATTTTCCGCATATCTGAGGGAAGAGCCACAAATATGCAGGAGTTCTACTCTGTAGTACACTACCCTGAAGTACCGGGTGCCATAGACTGTACACATATAGAAATCACAGCACCACCCAGGGAACAGGGAAGGGTGTACATAAATAGAAAGGGCTTCCACTCCATTAACTGCCAACTCGTGTGTAATGCTAAGGGAATCATCTTGAATGTGTGTGCTGGCAACCCAGGCAGTTACCATGACTCACATATCTGAAACAATTCCCAACTGTATGTTACTAGGGTTGATATCCCACAGGGTCATTTACTGGGGGATGCATATTATGCACTGGAACTGTGGCTGATGACGCCCATTGGAAATGCACCCACATCAACTGAAGAACGCTATAATGAGGCATATGTTCAAACAAAAAATATCATAGAGTGTGTGTTTGAGCTGTTGAAGTCATGGTTCCAGTGCTTAGATGCATCTGGCAGAGCCTTGCAGTACAATCCATGTACAAATCCAAGTACAACTCACTAGGCTGAATAAAGAGAAGGTAACAGTCAGCTGTCTATCAGGTGCCAGAATTTGACACATAACACATGCACTGAGGTCACTGCACAACAAGTACAAATATGACTCTGTCATTGTCCATGTGAGTGTGAATGACCTGAGATGCACTGGACTGCATGAAAAGAGACATGGTGGAGCTCTCAGATTATTTGCCCCAGGCAGTTATGACACTAGCCCTGAGCAGTATCGTACCGTCACTCAGAATTATACTGCAGTACAAACAAAAATGATTGACTTCAACAATTGGCTAAGTTTCTGGTGTCATTCTAAGGGGATCCGGTATCTGTCTGCTTGGGATGACATGATTGACAGACCTCAATGCTTTGCCAGAGATGGCCTGCATCTGTCACCCCTTGGTTTCTAGGTACTGGCTAAGGCTCTTGCCACTCCTATAGTGCCTTTTTTAGATGGTGTTCCAAAGACCAAATTACCACCGTAACAGCTATAAATAAATGCAACCTGAGGGTCATGCTGCTCAACACTAGAAGTCTAAATCTCAAGATGCACTCGCCTGAAGCACTCCTCAAAATGGAGAACATTGACATTTGTGCTGTAACCGAGACCTGGTTTAAAGTATCAGAAAGCACCCCTGTGCTACCATGCTATAACTCATTCCACACCTTTCGGCCCTGAAACATGGACAGAAGCTCCAAAGGTGGTGGTGTCTCCATATTCATAAAGTATATGCACACCTCCAGACTAGTAGCCCAGCATAACACATCTGAGATACTTCAGGTACAACGAACATCAGGTAAGACGGCAATCCAGGTCAGCCTGCTATAGGTCCCCAACCATGTCCCAAGACTCACTCCATGTTCCTAAGCACCCTGGAATCTATCAAGGTCCACCCCAACACTGTCTTACTAGGAGACTTCAACTACCCCTCCATCAACTGGGAAAACTACTGAAGCACCAATACACTGGCCCAACACTTCCTGGAATTCATCAGTTCCAGTGCCCTGGACTAGCTCATTCTGACCCCCACTAGAGGAAGCAACATTCTTGACCTGGTTATTACTAACATGGGCAACCATTGCTCAACACCAATAGTCAATCCCTCCCTGGTCAAATCCAGCCATAAACTAATCACCATGGAAATCCACAGCTCACCCACACCCCCCGCAAAGGTAATCACCTTGAAAAACTTCTCCAAAGCTGACTTTGGACTCCTAAAAACAGAGGTGGCTAACTTCACGGCACCCATGCCAATGGAAAACAGCTGCATGACTGCCAAATCATACACCAATACACTGTACGAACATGTACACAACTGCATGGAACTAGCCATACCCATCAGAACCAAGATGCTCTCCTCCAAAAAAGGAAGCCAATCTGGTGGTCCCCTGCCATTAATAAACTCTACAACAGAAGAAAGAAACTGTTGCAGAAAAAGGTGAAGTCCCAAGACTGCAAAAACTCCCTTATTAGCCTCAACAAAAAGTTGAGATCCCTCATCAAATCCTCAAAAGCTAGCTATAAAGGCAGAATTGCGGGAGACACTAAAACAATCACAAAGCCTTCTATAGTGTTAGAGAAATATGTATTAATATATATGTTTAGTGCTTATTAGAAGCTAAAAGAGTTAACACATTTCATTCTATTTTATGTACAGCTTAATTCTGTATGAAATTATAAGATGATTTTTCAAACCACAGTATGCTTTCTGAAACTGCAAGATGCACCCTGACCTAGTATTTGCTAGCACAGCAAAATTCATGTTTATGCCTTTTGGAAATGTACTAAGAAGCAGGTGATTATCTGCTAGGTCAGGAAAATGAATGAATAGTGTATGAATAGAACAATACTGTTTTCTATAATATGATTGAATACGAACAATCAGCTCTGTTCGTGTTATGAGAACATGTACAGCTGTGGAAAAGAAGAGATACATGAAACAAAAGGCTGCTTAAAGAATCTGTACTTACTTTGTGCTCAAATTAGCTATAGTACCTTGAATGGTAACATAACATAGTGGGAAGCTGTATCTAACCGGTGGTCACCAAGGCCACGTTGTTTTTCTTAGGAAGTTTTTCATAAAATTGATAGTGCAAGCAGAAAATCATGGACAAACAGCTGCTATGAAGTAATGATGTTAAAACTTGTGATCTGTTACATCAGCTTGGTAGGCAATGTCTTGTTAGAAAATGTATAAAAATGACCTTACTTCCTGATTTTAGTTAGACAAACTCTATATTAACATGTTTTTGTCTCCTTGCTGCAAGATTAAAGTGCCTTAACTTGAACCTGCCGTGTATTGATCTTTTTGAAGTTTATTTTTCCTTTGACAGATTGGTCCTACGGACCAGAAACTCTCGCTCTAGCTCAGGTCAGATGGGCCCGGTGGCATGAAACCGTACGGGGAAGAGGCCACATCGGTTCTTCTGCACTGAAAAACCTCTGACTGAATTGTCGTTCAAAAGACGCCAGACACTGTTTCTGATCTGCGATTGGAGGACGAGTTAATGGTTCCATCAGTGAGACGATCAATCATGGAGGCTCAGGTAAGGAGAAATTTACCTTTTCTTTGTTTCAGATCAGGGACTTGTTACAGTATTTGTTTTTGTCAGGGAGATTTTGTATAAATCAGGGACAAAAAAGATTGCTGTCTTGTCATAGATCAGGGAAACAGGATAGGTAGGCAGTTATTCTAGATAAACTGTGAAAAAAAGAAATCGTGGTACCATGTGATAAGAAGGGTTACGTAACAATTTCTAACTAAGTTAAGACAATATGGGAAATAAGTGCGCAAAAAGATCACGAGATCCACCATTAACTGAAGACGCGAAATACATGCAATTACAACGTGCCTATAACGTTAGGTACTATACAAAATGGGTTAATAAATACAAATTTGATGGCAAATTAAACAAACCTTCACTTATCAAACTTGTCAAACAACTTAAAACAGACACGAAAGGTCAGGTAAAAAAGCAACGCCAATTGGGAGTTCCTCAGGCACACAGGTAGCTTGAGGAAGCAAACCGCAGGGAACAAAAGATTAAAAATTCAGAAGCAATGTTTTTAGACAAAGAAGACAATAATCTAGTAATGGCATAAGCCCCTACACCCCCTCCACTTCCCTTACCAGAATATGAAGCGAGTGGACAAGCTGATCCACCTCCACTATACCCAACTGTCCCTGCGAAATCAAAACCATTTGTCAGAGAGCCTGTCGAGACTAGGTCTCGAACACGTAACTTAAGAGGGGATATTGAATTGCATGAAATAAATAAAAATTCACAGGCTATGAGTGAAGAAGGGATATGTCCACTCATAGAAGTACCAAATACACAGGCAGGACAGGACCCATCTCTTCTAGTGTATAGACCGTGGAGACGGGAAGACATCTGGAAAGCCACAGAGGGAATTCCCCATCTGAAAGTTAATTTTAGAAAATTCCTAGAAGACTTACAGGGCATGACGTTAAGTTACCATTTAAATGGAGTGGAAGTAGAGAAAGTAGTCAGACAAATCATAGGTCCAGATTGGCACATGATCAGTGGCAACTGGAATCCCCATGACGCAGAACATAAGCCACTCCCACATAGCAACGCAGAGCTGGATAACAAAGTGAAAGGTCTGACAGACCGAATCTCTGAGAAATGGAAGCCAAGGGCTGACTGGACTTGCATTAATCAATGCATCCAACAGGAAGGTGAAACCATTGATAGATATTATGCTAGATTATTAGAGTGTTTTAATAACCATTGTGGAATGCAGGTACCTGAAGATCAAACACATGATTCCCCATATGAACAACAACTAAAGAAAGCATTTTTGAAGGGTAGTATTGCACCCATAAGTAGTTTCATTACAAAGCACATGGTAGATCATCATACGAGTAGATTACAGTCATTACTTGAATATGCAAGACATGCCGAAAGGCATTTTAATAGCAAAAAGAAAAAGAAAACTCAAGTATTTGCAGTAGAAGACGGAACAGAAATCTTTGTATTACAGTCCGGGAAGACGGGTAAGAAAAATGCCCAGGGAAACAAACCATCTGATAAACGATCAGAAGAGTTTAAAGAAAGAAAGAAAAGGTGTGAATGTTTTAAATGCGGGAAAAAGGGACATTTGGCAAGGGACTGCAGGCAAAACAAAAAGGTAGCCACGGAAGATAAGGAGGGTGAGGACTGACTATATGATAGTCAAGAATCACTAGAAGGGAATAACCAAGAAATGACAAATGCAAATGTGATAGATGGAGTAGAGAATGTGATAGAGGAAATAGAGGAAATACAAGAAATCACTGATGGTGAAGAAAACAAAATTTTAGACTTGGCATTATTGAGCCTAGAGCTCTATTTAGCAGACACAAAACCGGAAGTTACACTTCTGGTAGAGGGGAGGGAAGTTAAATTTCTGTATGACTCAGGGGCTTCACGGACCCTGATACATCCTTCCAAACTACCAGAAAACTCAGAATCACTCAACTATATATTGGTAAAAGCAGTTAATGGACAGCTGTATTGGGAGCCACTCTCCCATAGCATAGCAATAACTGACCCTTTTTCAGGGATGACCCAAAAGCGCAAAATTGTTGTTTCTGCAAAATGCCCAGTAAATCTTTTGGGCAGAGACCTTATGCAGATATTTGGCATAGCAGTAGTTCCAGCTATGCAGGGTATGGAAGCACAGTGACAAATGGATACTTTTGTGGTGCGACCGGAGGGTGAAACATTTTATTGGTACAGCCAGGACTTGGTTACGACTGGTCCAGGGGCAGTAACCGAAGAACTGATGAATGTAGCCATCAGTAAATCCCTCTCCCTTGACACTGATAAACAGCATTTGTTGCATTGTACTCTATATTACTGTAGCATACCAGGACCTGTTAAAGAATATGAGCAAGAACTGTTTAGAAACCATGCTAACAGATTAGTATTGCGTAATCTGTACTGGGACACAGAAGGAAACAGTGTAGTTAGCTGTTCATTGCCCCAGGAATTCCTAGCACTTTATAAATCTAATCGATTACCACATGTTCGTTTAACTAAAGAAAATAATGTGAAGTGGGCAGACCTAGGAGAAAAAGTCACAAGGTGGGAAAAACAGACAGAATTAGAACTGTCAGAACAGGGAGTACAAAAGCAGAAGTTGAATTGGATAACACAGACACACCCAGCTCTGCACTTGCAGGCAAGTGAGGACAGCTGAGTAGCACTCTTACTAGAGGAAGAAGAAAAAGCCTTACGAGGCATACCAGAGACTCTCTGGTCAACAGGGAAATCAGATGTAGGACTTATTCGTACAGCAGGACCAGTCACTATCATGCCAAAGTCAGCATTTAGACCTCAAAAGAGACAGTATCCCTTTAGAAAGGATGTAGAAGTAGGAATCAAACCTATAATAGCAGCCTTACTTAAGGAAGGAGTATTGATAGAATCTCCCGATTCGCCATGTAATACACCCTTATTTCCTGTTAGGAAAGCAAATGGAGAATGGCGTATGGTCCAAGATTTACAAGCTGTAAATGACGCAGTTATACCTAGAGCACCTACGGTGCCAGATCCACACACCTTATTAAATGATTTGAAACCTCAACAGAAGTATTTTTCTGTGGTAGATATTAGCAATGCATTTTTCTCAATACCGATAAACCCTGACAGCCAACATTGGTTTGCATTTACATTTCAGGGGAAAAGGTATACATACACGCGACTACCACAGGGATATTGTGAGAGTCCAACAATATTCGCACAGGAAATGGCAAGTAACCTGGCGGGATTTATTCCACCGAAAGGCAGCCAGATTTTACTTTATGTAGATGACATTCTGCTGGCAGCCCCCACCCAGCAAGAATGTAGAGAAGATACCATAGCATTACTACAATTTCTAGCCACTCAAGGACACAAAGTAAACAAAAACAGACTGCAACTTTGGAAAAAACAGGTCAAATACCTGGGATATGTAATATCCAAAGAAGGCAGAATATTAGATGAAGACAGGAAAACAGCAATATTACAAGTACCCAAACAGACTACCAAGAAGGAAATGATGTCCTTCCTAGGTACGACTAATTTTTGTCAGAGTTGGATTCCAAACTGCCTTGGAGTCTGCTCCACTGACCAACTTAATATACAAGAAGCCTATGGCAGCACAAGATTCGTTACAATGGACACCAGAAGCAGAATCAGCTTTCTACAAATTGAAACAACTGATAGCATCCTTATTAGTTTTAGGATTACCGAACTATCATAAACAATTTTTCCAAACTGTAGATTGTAAGCAAGGCTATATGACATTAGTGTTAACACAGCAACATGGGGGCAAGCAATGCCCCATAGCTTACTATTCATCACAACTAGACCCAGTGGCGTGATCCTTGCCCCACTGTGTACAAGCAGTAGTCGCAGCTGCAATGGCAGTGCAGGCTTCAGCCTTAGTAGTGTTATCCCACCCTCTCACATTGAGAGTGCCTCATGCAGTTGCGATTATTTTACTGGAAGAAAAAATGGCATATTTTTCTCCTGCTAGACATCTTTCCTGTATGACTATACTGTTGAGCCAACCTTATATGATAATTGAACGATGCAGAACTTTGAATCCATCAACCTTGCTCCCAACCCCTGCAGATGGCAAACCACACTGCTGCCTGCAGGAGATTGAGCAAAAGACACTGCCTAGAAAAGATCTCACGGATGTTCCCTTGGATGATGCTGTGGTAACATACTATGTGGACGGCTCATGCAAAAAGGGTCTTACAGGACAGAATCTAGTAGGGTATGCAGTAGTTTCTGATACTGAGATTTTAGAAGCAAAGTCTTTACCACACAACTTATCTGCCCAAGCAGCAGAACTGATAGCTTTGACAAGGGCATGCACCTTGGCAAAGGGTGAATGTGTAAACATTTTTACTGACAGCCAGTACGCTTTTTCTACTGTACATGTTTTTGCGCAGCAGTGGAAAAATAGAGGAATGATAACATCTACTGGTAAACCGATTAATCATGCCCAATTTATTTTAGATTTGTTAGAATCTATTCAGTTACCTCAGAAAGTAGCTATTTGTAAATGCATAGCTCATACCAAACAACAGGACAGGATTTTAAAAGGTAATGTGAGAGCTGATACAGCTGCAAAACAGGCAGCTTCAGCTTCAGAAGTATTTCTTTTGAGTGAGGAATTACAACCTTCTGAGATTTTAGATTTAGAAATGTTAAAAACAATGCAGACACTTACTACAAATGTAGAATAACAAAAATGGATAAAACGAGGAGCAATTCTTGAGAAAGGGCTGTACATCTCCAAAGAAAGAAAAACAATTTTGCCGTCTAACTTGTTTAGATTTGCAGCTTTGTTGAGCCATGGGCAGTGCCATGTCTCAACAGGGGGGATGGTACAGTTAGTGAATCGAGTGTTTACACTGTATGGATTTACAAACTACACAAAAATTTTTTGTGCAGCATGCCATGTTTGTAACAGGCATCATGCACAAGGGGCACTGAAGCCTAAGCAAGGGAGGTTCCCTACACCACCGTACCTGTTCCACACTATCTGTATGGATTTCATAGAACTAAACAAATGCGAAAATAAAAAGTACTGTCTTGTCATTATAGATATGTTTTCCAAATGGGTGGAAGCTTTTCCGACCAAAAATCCAGATGCAGCTACTGTTGCAAAAGTCCTTGTTAAAGAAATTATTCCTAGATTTGGCATACCGGAAAAGATCTACAGTGACAATGGAACACACTTTGTAAATCAAACCATACAACAATTGAGCCGTTATTTCAGGATTTCCTTGAAAAAACATTGTGCATATCACCCCCAATCTGCAGGATTAGTAGAGAGGCATACCGGGGTTCTGAAAAATAAGCTTAGGAAATTGATTAATAAGACACAGAAGAACTGGGTGCACTGTCTACCTCTGGCACTGTTGAGCATGAGAACTGTTTCAAATGCAAAGGGGTTAACTCCTTTTGAAACACTGTTTGGGAGGGCATATTATATACCTCAGTGGAAACCTCTCATGCCTGCAGACCAGGAGGCTGACAGTTCACTTGCAGAGTATATGGGGAGACTTCTAAATAACAAACAACTTCTGCAGTTAAATTCTGTTTCAGATAAAGAACAGACCAGACCATCGGAAGCAGTAGTTCAACCAGGAACGTGGATGTGGGTGAAGGTCGTGAAGAAAAGAAATTGGAGTTCTCCAAAGTGGGAGGGACCGTACCAAGTTTTGCTGGAAACACCCACTGCGGTCAAGATAGCTGAACGTGTGCCCTGGATCCATTTGACGCACTGCAAACTGGTCAAGAACTTTGAACTGGACAAAAACCTTGTTACTGTTATACAACGAGAACAAAATGACCAGGTATAGAGTAAACAGGGATGCAGAACAACCTCAGAAAATTGCATGATCATCCTGTTAGCTAAACTGGTAACAATAATCTTTTTGCTGTGGCCTTTCCTTTTTCCAGCCACACGAGCTGAACTGAACAAACGTGATGCGTTACTCATAGACTGGCACCCAAACTTTAATACTTACCAAGCAATTAAATATGTGTATGCTGAGACTTTTAATGTTTTGAACTGCTGGATTTGCACAGCTATACCAACAGCATACGGGGGATTATTGATGACTGCTGTCCCCCTAGGGGTCAATGAGACCTGGGAAAATTTGATTTTTGATACTACACCTGTAAAATCACAAGACAAAACAGCAGTGTACCTACCTGTCACACAAAAAGGGATTGTATGTTTTTATAAAAAATGACACTATTCAGGTGGGTTGGAGCAATTGCAATGTGACTGTTTCTTATAAATGTTATATTAAGGCTAATAAGGTAGAAACTATTTGTAATACAAACTATGACTCATATCTTGAGAAAATGCAAAAAACTGTTAGTGAAATACAGCATAATCCTGTTCTTTTAAAGCAGCTTTCTATCATTGGTAAGAAAATGTTTCATGCAGGGCAAGCATATATCAATACTAAAGTAGAGAATTGTTATTTTGTTTGTGGGAAAAAGGCATATAAATGGCTACCTGAGAATTGGTCCGGCAGTTGTTTTTTGGGTTACCTGGTTCCGGCCATACGACACACTGCAGCTTTGCCTCGAGGAAAAATTCGAAACGTCAGAGAGGTCAGCAGTAAACCTGGAAATCCAATCAAGACACCTGAGAATCCAGTGGGACGAATCGAAGCAGGGTGGAGAAACCATAACTCTGTGAAAAACAAAGATAAACTGACACACATGGACTTGAGTGACACTATTATATCATGGGCAGGCATAGCCCCTGCATATGGCGCAGTGAAATCGATTTGGGAGCTGAGAAAACTGTCCAAACTTCTCGAAGTTATGAGCAATACAACTTTTTCTGCTCTCGAATTAATGACTGATGAACTAAACGCTATGAGAACTGTGGTGCTTCAGAACCGCATGGCTCTCGACTTCACCCTAGCGGCGAGAGGTGGCACGTGCACTTTAATCAAAGAAGAATGTTGTTCATATATTCCTGACAACCAGCATGAGATAAACGACCATCTTGAGGTGATACAGCAAGTTTCGGCCATGGCCAAACCAGGCCCAAACCCTCTGACGGACTTTTTTTCCAGAATTTGTTTGGGGGGGGGGTTCCATCCTAATGAACATCCTGATTGCCATTTGTGTGGGATTACTCCTATTAGGAGCATGCATTTGTTGTGGTATTCTCTGCATGAAAAAGTTAATCAAAGATTTTATAGACATATCAGTTTCTGAGACTTTGTATCAAAGTACTGAAATTGAAGAGTTGCTGAAAACTGAAATGCTTTCATAAGTTTAAACTAAATGACTCTCTTAACTGCAAATCCGAAATGGAAGAGGTTAGGAGAAGAAGCAAACTGTTTATGCTTTTGAAAATAGAATAAAAGTATTAACAGGGGGAAATGTTAGAGAAATATGTATTAATATATATGTTTAGTGCTTATTAGAAGCTAAAAGAGTTAACACATTTCATTCTATTTTATGTACAGCTTAATTCTGTATGAAATTATAAGATGATTTTTCAAACCACAGTATGCTTTCTGAAACTGCAAGATGTACCCTGACCTAGTATTTGCTAGCACAGCAAAATTCATGTTTATGCCTTTTGGAAATGTACTGAGAAGCAGGTGATTATCTGCTAGGCCAGGAAAATGAATGAATAGTGTATGAATAGAACAATACTGTTTTCTATAATATGATTGAATATGAACAAACAGCTCTGTTCGTGTTATGAGAACATGCACAGCTGCAGAAAAGAAGAGATACATGAAACAAAAGACTGCTTGAAGAATCTGTACTTGCTTTGTGCTCAAATTAGCTATAGTACCTTGAATGGTAACATAACACAGTGGGAAGCTGTATCTAACCAGTGGTCACCAAGGCCATGTTGTTTTTCTTAGGAAGTTTTTCATAAAATTGATAGTGCAAGCAGAAAATCATGGACAAACAGCTGCTATGAAGTAATGATGTTAAAACTTGTGATCTGTTATGTCAGCTTGGTAGGCAATGTCTTGTTAGAAAATGTATAAAAATGACCTTACTTCCTGATTTTAGTTAGACAAACTCTGTATTAACATGTTTTTGTTTCCTTGCTGTAAGATTATAGTGCCTTAACCTGAACCTGCTGTGTATTTATCTTTTTGAAGTTTATTTTTTCTTTGACATATAGCTATATCAAGAACCTCCATGGTAATACCCAGATTTGCTCTGAGATACTGCACAATGGTACCTCCTATATTCAGCCAGCAGATATTGCAAACATACTAGCCGATGGATTCTGTGCCAACTTTACCCCTCTCCCCCCACCAAAGAACCAATCACAATACTGGAAGAATGCCAGGCACCCAGCATTACTGCAGCACAGGTTAAAGCTGCATTGTCCAAGGCCAAGAATACAGCTTCCATGGGACCCGTTAATATCCTTGGCTCTGTTCTTCATGAATTACAAAGCGAACTGGCACCACATCTATGTGGCCTGATGTTATGTGATCCTATCTCGCCTACATTCTGACTGATGGGTTCGGAGCCGATCCCTCGGCTCCGACTCGGCACGCTTATGCCAAAGAGCGAAGTCTCTTATTGGCTGAGCTTACTATATCCCAGGATGCACCACTACCAGTCCCCCAGATCTCGTTTGCCGCTAACTAGCGAAGACGTGGTCTCGAGCTGGCTGAGCTGAGTAGTAAATTTTACTTACTTTTTTCTGTCAGAGAATTGCTTTTCCTGTCATAAAAAGCTGTTTTAACGGCTACTCTGTGCTTTGTGTAGTGATTGAAGGTTTTTTGTGGAAACTTGTTGAGTGATTGGGTTGTTTCTGATTCAGGCCTCCTTTATCTGTAGGGCCTTTCCCGGTCAGTTAACCCCTCTCAAACTTTTGGGATTTCAGATCCCCTTGAGTTTCTTGTTGTTCGGATTGTTAAACCGGCAGTTCTAAACTGATTTTTGTAGAGTCAGTTAAGTAAAGTTAAATTTGGATTGTGTGTTCTTACTGTCAGAAAATTACTGCATTTTTGGTCATAATGTCTCAAAATCCTAGGCCTTCGGGCTTCAAAAATGCACCAAATGTAATTTTAAAATGTCAATCACAGATGACCACTCTCTCTGTGTTTATTGTTTGGGTGCAAAACATTTACAGGAGTCATGCAGCGTGTGTCACGCTTTTTCCTCTAGGGTCCTCCAGGAGAGGAAAAATAAGCTTATTCTTAAAGGCTTAATCAAACCCTCCTTCGAAGAAGCTCTAGCATCCTCTCCTTCTCCAACCAAAAAGAAGAAGGCGTCGGCTCCGACCAGTCCGTCGGATCCGGCCGCCAAAAGACATAGGCAGGCTTCTCCTTCGGCTCAAAGGACTTCGGAGCCGAGGGCGGAACGGTCTGCCTCGATGTCACCAGTCTCGACTCCTCGGGCTTTGGAGCCGATGGCTGGGGCATCGAGAGGCGGGTCACCTTCGTCGGCTCCACTGGTCTCGGAGCCGACTAAGGTTGCCCGCTCAGACACTTCCTCCTCGGCGCCGAAGTCCTCCTCGGCACCAATGGAAACTACTGTGGGTATTCCCTTGGCGCTGATGATCATCGAGTCGCCTCGGAGCCGGTCCCCTAGTCCTTTGGGGCCATTGGAGAGGCCTTCTCGAACCCGTTCAGTATCCTCTAAGTCCTCGAGGATGTCGGATTCGGATATAGACAGGGTGCTCCAAAGACTGTTCCAGTCCCCAGTCTTTCAAAAATTTGTTTCGGCTCCGACCCAGTTGGCTTTGGAGCCGATAGCCCATGCCCATCCCATGGCTGTTCCTCCTCCGACCGCTTCGGCTCCGTCGGAGCAGATGCTGTTGGAGCCGGTGGAGATCTTAGGGTCGGCTCCGACCCTTACTCCAACCCGGGCCTTCGGGTCCGAGTTTGGTACACGGACTTCTTCGGCTGGACCCGGGGTGATGTTTGGGACCTATGCTGGTTCGAGCCTCCCTCTCGGTGCTTGCTGCGGATTGCCGTCTGCTATCATGGCTCGAGACTGGACACTCCCAGGATTCTGGGGTCCGGCTTTCAGGGCTATGAGGAGTGCCTTGGCCAAGTCTTCGGCCATCTCTCCGGCTTTACCGGCACCTTCCCTGGGCGTGGAGACTGGGTCTTTGGCAGTTCCCCTGTCCGTAGGCAGCGAAGCCCCTGGGCCTGAGGTTACCCCCATTGGGGGTTCCCCTCCTCCTGAGGGTTCTTCGGAGTTGTCTTCGGAGGAACCCCTGAGGAAGAGATCGTGCAAGAGGAAGCACGTGGACTCCCCCGAGTCTATTACATCGGACACTGATCTTGATGATGCGGAGGGGTCCCCGAAGTCGTCCTCGGATGATGTCTCATTTGCAGACATCTTAGAGATCCTCAAACAACGAGGTGGCTGGATATCCAAACCCCCCTCTGCTGATGAGTCAGTGCTCCTCAAGGCCTTTGGGGCTCAGCCCTCCGCCTCCTGGGTGTCTCCGCCCTTTGACGAGCTTCTGGATTTAGTTTGTCGAAGGGCGTGGGAACATCCAGATACCGTGGAACCAGTCCCTTCTCGTCCTAATAAATTTTTGTCTGCCCCACCCGAGAAGGAGTTCCTCACTAAAGGCGTGGCTGTAGATGCCATGGTGGTGGCATCTGCTACACAACAGGACGTGGCAGAGGCTTCAACGTCCGTCCATCCTCCTAATAAGGAGTCTAGGAGCATGGAGAGTGCGGAAGCGCACCCTGACTTCAGCGGCCTTTACTTTAAGGTCTCTGAATTATTTGGCACATTTTACCAGGCTTCAGAGGGATCTGGTCAAGGAGCTGTCAGATTCCCTCTCGGGTAACCTACCTGAGCAGCTAGCCCAGTCGGTTAGCTCTCAGTTGGCTATCCTTACGTCAATTTCTAACTCGTCCATGAGGCTCATTTCCTATGCGGCCGAAGGGGCGGGTAGAGCGGCAGGCACAGGCGTGGCTCTACGGAGACAAGCCTGGCTCCGCTTGTGTCAGTTTGCGGAGGCCTTCAAGTCTTCCTTCGCCGACGCTCCCTTTGATGGGTCCTCTTTGTTTGGACCCAAGGTTAAAGACACCCTTACCCGCTGTGAGCAAGAGGGAAAAACTTTATCTGCCGTAGGTGCCCGTTATTCCACTCCCTTTCGGCCTTATCCCAAGGCCAAAGGAGGGGGGAAGATGTGGTTCCGGAAATCACGTAAGTTTTTTCCTCAACAGCAGGAAGATTCCCCTTCCAGAGGCAGAGGACGGGGAAATTTTTCTGGGAGACGCCGTCCCAGAGGCGGCAGAGGGCCCCGCAATTCTGGAGACCCTTGAGTCCTTTCGTGGCTCTTCAGCCTCCCACACATCATGAGGGATTGCCCGGCTGTGCTGCTCCGGAGCCAGTCGGGTGTCGTTTTGCCAAG
Organism: Protopterus annectens; assembly: GCF_019279795.1. Classification (NCBI taxonomy): domain Eukaryota; kingdom Metazoa; phylum Chordata; order Ceratodontiformes; family Protopteridae; genus Protopterus; species Protopterus annectens. The sequence goes on from NC_056741.1 coordinate 1,214,493,562, forward strand.
CACCTAGAAGCCTGGGAGTCAATCACTCAGGACAGATGGGTGCTTCGGATCATTGCCGGAGGTTACACCATCCCATTCACATACTCACCACCACCGTCCAAAAAAATCCCGGACCCACCACCCAGTCAAAGGGAAATTGCAGCCGCAGAAGCTTCAAAGCTGCTAGAAAAAGGAGTCATCCAACCGGTCCCCACAGACCAGATCGGATCCGGAAATTACTCCAGGTTCTTTTTAGTGCCAAAAAAGACAGGGGACCTGAGACCAATATTGGATCTCAGCAGACTGAACCAATCCGTCATGAAATCCAAATTCCGAATGGTCACGTTACAATCCATTCTCCCATTATTGGAGAAGGATGTTTGGATGTGCTCCATAGACCTCAAGGACGCCTATTATCACATACCGATACATCAGGCGTCCAGGAGGTATCTGCGCTTCAGCCTGGGAGTCAGTCATTACCAATTTTGTGCTCTGCCCTTTGGTCTCACCACAGCCCCCAGGGTGTTCACCAAGTGTTTGGCAGTAGTGACGGCTCACCTGAGAAGTCTTGGATTCCAAGTGTTTCCCTATCTGGACGACTGGCTCCTGACTGCCACCACCATTCATCTACTAATGGACAACCTCAAAGCCACTATCTCCCTGGGTGCTACCCTGGGGATTACATTCAATTGGTCAAAGTCTGTCTTGCTGCCCTCTCAGCGCATAAGGTTCATAGGAGCAGAGATAGACTCAAAATTGATGCGCGTTTTTCTTCCTGCCGAAAGGATCCAAACTTTACAGGGCCAAGTTCAAGCTCTGATCTCAAGATCCAAAGCCCCAGCCAGGATGGTTCTACAAGTTTTAGGTTCAATGTCTGCCACAGTTCTTTTAGTTCCTCTGGCAAGATTGCACATGAGGATTCTTCAGTGGCTATTGTCAACTCAATGGTCCTTTCAGGATCTTCCCCTCAATCATCACATCATGATTACGGAAACATGCAAACGGGACCTTCGCTGGTGGCTTCAGACATCCAATCTAAATCAAGGAAGCCCTTTTGTTATTCCCTCCCAGTGGTTACCCTGACGACAGATGCCTCCCAGATAGGGTGGGGGCATTGTCTGGGCAGGTTAGTTCAGGGCTCCTGGCTTCCAGACGAAGCTCTTCTCCACATCAATGTGTTGGAGATGAGGGCTGTACTTCTATCCCTACAGGCCTTACACAAGTTTCTTCCTCAGGGCATCATCGCCATCCACACAGACAACATGTCGGTGGTCTGGTATCTGAACAAACAAGGAGGGACCAGATCTTACCCCTTTGCAGAGAGGCCATGAGGGTGTGGGAATGGGCTGTAGCTACCAACCGCTTCTTGGTAGCGACCCACATTCCGGGGAAATCAAATATATTGGCAGACAAATTGAGCAGGACAATTCTCTCTCCTCACGAGTGGTCCCTAAACGAAACAGCAGCAGCTCAGGTTTTCAGGAGATGGGGAACGCCGTGCTGCGATCTATTTGCAACACCACTAAACACGAAGTGCAAAAGGTTCTTCTCCTTGACCCCACATCAAGGGGAAGCAGCTGTGGATGCTCTAGCACAACCTTGGCCAACAGGGCTACTTTATGCCTTTCCTCCGATACCACTTCTCTCCAAAGTCATTCAAAAAGCTTCTCAATTGGGGTCCACAATGATACTGATTGCTCCATACTGGCCTCGTCAGGTATGGTTTCCCTACCTGAAGAAACATGCGGTGGACGATCCTTGGACATTAGATCTAACTCCAGATCTGCTAATCCATCAGTCGGGACAGCAGCATCAGTCCCTACGCTCCTTGAAGTTGACAGCCTGGCTCCTCCACTTCCGACCTTAGTCAGAAGTCACACATTAGATCCGGAAGTTATTCACATTTTATCTTCAGCCCACAAACCCACCACTAACAAATTGTACCTCAGTAAGTGGAAGAGGTTTGCTATCTGGGCTCAACTCAGGGGCTTAGACCCTATCACTGCTCCGATCCCGGAAGTTTTGAAATTTTTAACATCCCTTTTTAATCAAGGATCTTCTGTCTCTACTATTAAAGTACAACTGGCGGCTATCTCTAAATTCCACGAATCTATGGATCCTCCATTGATGAGCAGCAGATTATGCAAGACTTTTATTAAAGGTGCGGGCCTGTTAAGACCCCCAGTTTTTCATCCTGCGCCTCCGTGGGATCTTGATTTGGTGCTTCGTGCATTAACATCTTCTCCCTTCGAACCTGCTGCTACATGTGAGTTAAAATATCTGTCTTGGAAAACTGCCTTCTTGGTTGCAATTACTTCTGCAAGAAGAGTCTCAGAGCTTCAAGCCCTATCTATTAAACCACCGTACTTGATTTTCCACAAGGATAGAGTATCACTTAGGCCTAATCCATCCTTTGTCCCAAAGGTCTGTTCTAATCTCTGTCTTCAACAATCTCTAGAGCTACCAGTTTTCTTCCCAAAATTTTCCAATGATGCAGAATATACTCTCCATAAATTGGATGTTCACAGGCAATTGCGCTTCTATTTAGACAGGACTCAACAATTTCGTAAGTCAGACCAATTGTTTGTGTCCTTCTCAGACAATAAATTGGGTAAAACCATTACAAAAGCTACTATCTCCAAATGGATTAGAGATTGTATAACTCAGGCTTATTCTTCTTCGAATAAGCAACTTACAACATCTATCAAAGCTCACTCTACCAGAGCTATGGCAACTTCTATAGCTTTTCATTCCAAACTTGCTATATCGGAGATTTGTGCTGCGGCTACTTGGTCAAATCCACACTTTCATTTCCCACTATAAATTGGATGTGGCATCTAAAGGGCGAGCATCATTTGGTTCCACGGTACTCAGGAGTGTTTTCCAGTGAGCCACCCAGGATTCAGGTGCTAGGACGCTGTCCCATCAGTCAGAATGTAGGCGAGATAGGATCACATAACATCTTTTAGTTATGTACTCACCATAACTTCAGATGTTTGGGATCCATCTCGCCTACATTCCTAATACCCACCCTCCTTCCCCCTGCCTTGGAGATCAGAAGAGATTGAACGGTTTTGAGTTCTACTGTTTTATCTTGTTTCATCTGACGATGTTATATAATCAGTGCGTGCATGTGTGCATGTATGCGGACAAACTAGATCTGGGGGACTGGTAGTGGTGCATCCTGGGATATAGTAAGCTCAGCCAATAAGAGACTTCGCTCTTTGGCATAAGCGTGCCGAGTCGGAGCCGAGGGATCGGCTCCGAACCCATCAGTCAGAATGTAGGCGAGATGGATCCCAAACATCTGAAGTTATGGTGAGTACATAACTAAAAGTTCAGTCACAGACTCACCTCAGGCTTTATCTCTACTGAATTGTGCACTGCTACAGTCATCCCTCTCCATACAGGAGAAGCGACTACAGACCCTGGTAATTATCACCCCTTTAGCCTGATGAGTCTGATATGTACAGCTGTGGAGCGCATCATCATGGACCTGATTAACAAAGATATAGGAAATCTCCAAACTCTAGACCCCATACAATTTGGCTTTGTGAAAGGGAGATCATGCCTGCTCAACCTGGTTGACTTCTTTGAGTCAGTCACCAGGGCTGTGGATGAAGGTAAGGCAGTGCATACAGCCTACCTCAATCTGGCCAAGGCGTTTGATACCATTCCTCACTCAGGAATTATTGATAAACTCACCAAACTAGGCATCAACCCCTGTATCACTAGATGGGTTGCAAATTGGCTTACAGATAGAACACACAGTGTGAAAGTAGTGGACTCCAAGTCAGAATGCCAACCAGTCACGAGTGGAGTCCCACAGACATCGGTCCTGGGTCATCTCCAGTTTGGGATCTACTTCTCAGATGTCCAGGCCAACGCAAAGAGACTCTGGCTGACCAAGTGCCCAGATGACTGCAAGCTGGTAACCATTATTAACTCCCCAAGTGATGCAGACATCCTACATAAAGGCCTCACTGAGACCAATGACTGGTGTCGAAACCATGGCCTTAAGCTTAACGTCAAAAAATGTGTCGACATCCCCTTTAGTAAAAACTCAGTTCTCACTAATTACTACATTGATGGGAGCCCACTGAACACTGAAGGTGTAATACGAGCTCTGGAGATGCAGGTTGACAGCAACCTCTCCTTCGACCACCACATTGCCACTGTGGTCAGAAAGTCCTTCTATGTGGCACATCTCATTACCAAGGGTTTTGCATCCAGGAAGAAAGATGTCATTGTCTTTCTTTACCCTTCCCTCATTAGACTAATCATCGAGTACAATGCCCCATTTGGCATGTACCTCACTAGACACCTGCAACAGCTGGAGAGGCCACAGAAGTACCTCACGAAGAGGATCATAGGCATTAAACACATGTCCTACATGGACAGACTCAAAAGACTCCAGCTATTCTGTGTCTCATATCACCTACTTAGAGGTGATCTATTCTTGACTTACAAAGCCATGTCTGACCCAGCTCTGTTAGAAATGCTACATCTAAAGATATCCTAATCCCTCTGCACCACACGCTCCAGAGACCTCAACCTTATAACCACAATCAACAGAACATGCTGGAGGGACAGGTTCCTCACCCAGAGACTGCCCATGCTCTGGAATAGAATTCCCATACATGTCAAGCATAGCACCTCTCTGACCCTATTCAAGAGAAATCTTGATGAGTGGATGGGTAATAGAAAGTTCACCCCAGGGATCACTCCAGTAGCTCTACTTGATAGAGGCACTGGGAACTAACATCAGGTGGCTCAAGGCCAGGGCACTTCTATGGGCTAGGCTTGTTAAAGCTCCAGAGCCATTAGTTAGTACACACCTATGAACCTATGAACATGTACTAAAATCTTCACGGTCTGTGCCATGCTTCACAACATCTTCCTGAGAAAACAGCTTCAGCAGGATCAACAAGGGTAAGGGGCACAAATCCCACCACCATTGGTAAAATCACCATAGTCACACACAGGTGAGGAGTCATGGGGGAATCAGCAACTGCTGTGGGCATAGGTAGATATAGGCATGCTCAATATGCCCTTGCATTGGCTAAGAGACAATGCATAGCACACTCACTCACCACTTAAGGGGCTAAAACCTTCATCCTATGTACATGCAAACAGTAGCATTGATTCCATGCAATGCTCACAACCTTTACCTATCAATATAATGGCTGTGAACTCCTAGCATCAAACAGAGTCAGTACTGAACTTAAACTGTAGCAACTGCTGGATTTTCAAGGTAAGTGTTGAACCTGGAATATTAAAAAATGTGTAATAATACAAATGAATGGTATAGCCTTGAATACTGTTACTTGGTAATGTAAGTAAGTAAAGGTGGTTGATTTTTACAACAATGACTTCAACATGTGACAGCAGTGACTTATGTGAATACATGTGTCCTCTATCAAGTAATAGCCCTCAGGCAACAAAGATTCACACATTCATACATTTCAAAAGTAGTGATTATCACAGAATGTCCTTAGCTTGGCCTCATACTTTTGTACTGACACATCATTAAAGAGAGAAGTTAGAAATTGATGACAGACATTTCAGCTTCAGACTTCATATCCCTCTGAAAAAAAATCGTGAAAATAGTGATGTAAAAACTGTTTGATTCTATCAACTGTCTAACCTTGAAAGACCAAAATATTTAAAAAGTTTCTCTGTTGTTCAGTCTTTGTCCCACTTTTATTTATGTCTTGGTCCAGTTTTATTGCTGTAAGAGTGTGGGAGATATGTGCACATTACAAAAACCTGTAAGAAAGCAGTACAATTAGCAAAACAGCATCACAAACACAGATTTACTAAACACGAAGTCAGCTGTGCACCATGAGCATCAGACACAAAATGTATATGTCCCCTAAATACAAAAGATAGAAAACAAGGATATGGCACAATTATCATCATTTGCACAGGGTGTTCTGGGGGGGGGGGCAGGAAGCCTAGACACAAAACATAAGTGAGTGCATTTCAGTAAGAAAGAGAAACAGGCAGACATTTGGATAAAGTATCAAATGGCCACTCAGACAAAATGAGCTTTAAGTCTCAAGAGTGACCCATGTAACTATTATGCATGTATATTTGTATTGTCAGTATTGTCATTCCATGTGAAATTGTTGTGTGAGTGTTTGCAAGAACACAGCCAAGCTCTGTGCTAGCTCTACATCTTGGTATGCCAGATAGGTGTGAACCATAAGCCATACATGGTACAGATGGCACTTCAATGTCATCATACCCAGCCATGAGAACTGGCTCTGCCAGGAGCTACACTAGCACATCCATGCCCGTGGTCAGATACATTGCTGCTACCTGAAAAAGACTGATGTCTGCTGGATGAGCTCTACTCACGAATACACCTAGAACCATGACCCCATGGCCTGCCACATCTGGGTGTAGACACCTCAACCACTAATGGAGCAGTGGAAGTAGTGCCACTACTGAAGCATGATTGGGCATGGCCATGTTGGCTAACATCAGATGATGTGGCTGACCTACATCCATGTGGATGCCATACCCCTCCCAGCACATGTTCCATCATAGACACTGCCCTTTCTAACATGTCATTCATCCAATCCATTGAATCGGCAACATGGTGGAGGCAGTCATGCATGTCAGCCTGTGCCACATCTACAGCCCTAAGCATTTCCTTTCAGGATCTATTGGAACATGCCTGCATCTCCATGCCTCCATGATGGTTCTAAACATATTTCAAGTGGCACTGAAAAAACACCTGGATCAGGTAGAGGATTTACAGCAGGCCTCCTCTGAGCACTCCTAGCAACCCTCCTGCATGGCACCTCACCCACACTTTGGCTATGGGCAGAATCAACAGGTAGGTACTGAAGTCACAGTAACCACATTACCCTAATTGAGTGTCCCACCCACCATCTGTCCAGTATCTGAGGGCTGACTGGAATGGGTTTGCGTAGGCCTACTAGCTGACTTCGATGGAATTACAGGGGATGGCTTAATGTCAACATCAGTGTCAGATTCAACTGCTGTACTCACTGACTGTGCCTCTGTTTTTGCACCATCATCATCGGAGTCTGATGATACTCTGACATCAAGTGGTAAGAGTTACACTTCCACTGACAGGATCACCTGTGATAATAAGCAACAAACACAGGAAAGAAATTAATACTGTACCTTTCAATTGTGCTGATTTTTGCAGAATGTCCAGATTTTTGCCTGATTCTTTTGTTCCATTTTTCATACAATTGTGGCTTTCTGACAAATCATTGGCAAGTCACTAAAGACTGAAGTCAACAAATAATGACAGGCATTTGCGTTTCAGACTTCATATCCTTCAGAAAATTAATGCTAACACAAAATCTGTTATTCTGTCAACTTTCTATGTTTGTAAGAGCAATATTTAAAAATGTTCCCTCTTTTGGGCCTTTGTCCCCCCATTATTTATGGCTTTGTCCAGATTTCTTGCTCTAAGAGGTTGAGAGGTATGTTAACAGCTACACTACTACAGTTCAATATATGCTAACAAATTAACACTGCTGCCACTGTCACAGTCTGTACAGCAATACACACACAGTCCTGACACCCACATCTTACATGCAGATAAAATAAATATTTCTGTGAACTGCTCATCAATACTGAAATAAAAATATTTGCCTTACCATGTGCAGATGACTCCACACTTGCTATGGAGGATGGCCCTGAAGAAGTTAAGCAAAATGTAAGGACGCCATCAACCCATTAACAGTAACACAGGGTGAAAAAATTTGTGGCCTCTATATGTCCATTAACAATACATTTAGCAGAAGACTGGATAACACATCCAGTCCTAGCCCATGTGTAATGAACCAGAATGTGTTGTTATCTGTATCAATCTATAATTAGTCCCTCCCCCCCCCCAAAAAAAAAACTTTTGTTAAACAAACTTAAGTATTGCTGGCAATATTTTATTATACAAGAAATATTTAACAATTGACATAGGTAAGCTTACCTCAAAGCGCCTCTTGGGACATATTTGTCCTCCCTGAAACAGCAGCACCAACATCAATCACATGCTGAGCACTTTCCACTGAGCTCTCTGGATCCCTGACAGTGAACAGGAACTCTTCAAAGAGAAAGACAAAAACACAGGTGCCAGATGAACAGCTCGGTCGTCACCTCAGAGCTAGTATGCATGAAAAGTCGAACTGCCACAGTAGAAGGAAAATTCTTTATTGCAAGGACAAAGTGAGCACTTTCACGACATTCCAGGTCACTTCATCAGACTTAAAAAAACATCCCATGCCTTTTTTGATATATATATATATATATATACTTTCAAAGTGACCAATCAGTTAAGACAAACAATTAAACATTTATATCAGATTCAATTAATTTAAAAATAGTAGAAAAAACATAAATAGACATAAAACTGTTAAAAACAGTATGCAAGTTCAAATGTGAATGCCTATAGAACCATATAAAATGGAATTAGTGCTTTAAGGCTCTTGCCTTTAAAAATGGTTTCAAAGAAACAGTTTCATTAATGCCTGGGGGGAGGGGGGGTTGTCTGCATTTAGTTGCAGAATCCATTTTTGCTCAGCCTCTTCTGTTCTGTTTCTAATGTCACCCCCTTTGATATTTTCTTCCAGAACTTCTAAAAATAAAAATTTAAATACATGGTGCATCTCTTCAGATTCTATATGTTTAGCTAGGGCACTACTCTCTTTTTTGTTTGCTATGTTCGTCATATGTTCTAAAATGCTTTCTTTCAGCATTCTATTAGTCTTGCCCACATAAAAAAACTTTACAATATTGGCAAAAACTAAGATAGACTATATTTCTAGTCCTGCAGTCTGAATAGAAATTAAATTTAATTCTAAACTTTTGTTGTGGATGTACAAAAGTGCTACATGAGAAAATGTACTTACAAGCTGTGCAGTTCCTGCACATATATGTCCCTATCCTATCCGATGCATTCAGGGACTTATGTGTTTGGGTTTTATAACATAACTGCCTTTTAAGTGATTTTTTTGTTTGTAAATGAGAAGTGAGGTCCAGAGTGTATGACACCTTCAAGTTCATTAGTGGCTAACAATATGTTCCAATTCTTCCTAAATATATAACAAAATTGACTGACATCACTTGCATATGTAATAGGGAATCTGAGTTTCTCATCCCTAGAGTCAGTTTCAGGGTTATCTCTTGTAGTTTGTTTTGAGAAGTAAGGTCTACCCTTCCCTTGCCGTTCTTGATATATTCCTTCTATGGTGGTGTCTATTTCTGTCTGGTTATATCCTCTATGAAATAGTTCTCCTCTTAACACTTCCTTGGACCTCTCCAACTCATCATTTTTACTATGTAATCTTGAGGCTCTTAGGAACTGCCCTTTCATAACGTTTTTGCTAACATGTCTTAGATGCATACTGTTTTGATGTAATATGGAATTCTTTCTACTTGGTTTTCTATACAGGCTAGTAGCCATCTGCCCCATTTCTGATTTTTTCACTAGAACATCAAGGAATTCTATCTGTTCATTTGAGTACTTAGAGGTATATTTTAAAAATGGTGTAGTTGTGTGTTGGTACTCTAAGAAACTACCTAGCATCTCTATTGAGTTTTCCCATAGAAAAAACATGTCATCCACAAAACGTGCATACCACAAAACATATTTGCTGAATTCATTTCCCTGTAGTAGAAATGTTTCTTCCCACTGGACTAAAGTTAGGTTGGCGTAGCTGTTTGCACAAGCTGTGCCCATAGCTATGCCAACCTTTTGTAGGTAAAAATCATCTTTAAAGACAAAAACATTATTGTCTAAAATTATTTCAAGCAGACTGCATAACAGATTCACTTTATCATTAGAGAAAACACATTTAGAACATAGCAAGCTCCTAATGTTCTCTATTCCCCACTGATTTGGAATCATTGTAAAAAGTGATGTAATATGTAAAGTTACAATCAGATACGCTTTATTTATAGAAATTTTCTTTCTATACAATGTTTGGAGAAAAGATTTTGTGTCTTTCAGTACTGTTTCACACATTTAAAGCACTGGATGAAGATTATTCTCTACATATATTGACATGGCTTCCGTTGCCATAGTCCTAGTTGACATAAGACACAAAAGAAGGATACAATGCATAAATATCGCATAAATAAAAGTCCTGCTTAGATGTAACACATAAGTAGTTTTTCAGTATTACTTCTGAAACAAAAAACTTTCAAGATATTCAAATATAAAAAAGGATTTATGTGGTTGTAGTATATCATGGTCATACACAAAGCAAGGGTTGATCTAAAACAAGTGGAGTAACAATAACAAAGCAAACCTCTGTACAAACAATTTTGTTTGTGCCAACGCAAAAATGAAACTTGGCTCCCCCACCCACAAAGTAACAGGCAAATGACATTTGGTACCAAACAAAGGAACAAAACATCAGCGAATTTTTAGAAGTGCTGTCATAGAAACTGTCTCAAAAAAGCATGTACAGAATATTCATTTTTATGCAATTGCCAGTCATTTCTACTTATGGCCAGCACTCCCCTAGAAGTGTCTATGGGCCATCCTACAAGGCTAACACCCTGTGTCATTGACAATACAGGACATTTACACTTCAATGAAATAACAATAGAAAAGCATAAAGAGAAACAGTTGCAACATTAACACTTGTGATGAAAGTTAATAAGGCTGTGCATCTGAGAAAGTAAAATCCCCTGATAAAAATGCCTATGCCATCAGCAAACTTCTAAGAAGTGCATACAGATAAAAGTAGCATTTGCTAATGCATATATAAAAAATATTTTTCTACATGACGTGGCATATCCAGTATATAACTGAAAAATGCAATCATACCTTATCAAGATCAATAGTTTCATGTGCAGATCCAAAGTAATAATAATCTTCTGTATTATCCACATAAAAGGTCTCCTCACTTTCAGGTTCCCTAGCAACATGGTTCCCTTTTTATAGTGCAGATTCAGGCCTGTGAGTGTGGTGAATATGCAAATTAGGTCTGAACTTATTAGAATTGCTGAATCCCAAATTCTTGGCACAGTGTAACAGATGTAAACGTAGTGCAGGCACTCCCCCAGTGTTTATTGCTAATGGATTGCAACTGTGAATGATTACTGGTAGGGAGAAGGAAAACACAACAGCAATTCAGACTCCCTTAACTCCAGTGGGTGTTAGCCAGGGTAGATTTACAAAGTAGATAAGTAATTGTATCAAGGTGCTAAATTTAAGTAAGCAGCACACATTTCACAGTTTCTGTTCAATAACATCCAACCTCCCCTGCATTTGTTGACAGCTATATATAATTGCCATTTAATATTATCCCACATTTTAAGGACAATGTTACAAAATGCCTTACAGACTGCATGTCTCAGATTACTGCTCAGATAAGAGAAGAATGAATAACATACAGCGATAAGACAGAGCTGCATTTCTGCAAGCAATAGTCATAAATGGTTGTGTGATCACTCAGTGCACTACATTTGAAATTAATACATGTACAAACAACTCAGAAGTGTACAAGTGTCATATATCTTGTTAATACTGTGATTATGTTGCACTTGCTTGAATGCACAAGTATATTCATTGTCTACTGCAAAGCTGTTTCTGTGGCAAAGAGGGAAAAGACACCCTTACTGCATATTTAAGGTTCATTGCTGTGAGAGTTCAAATCCAGACTTGTGTAAAAGTCTTTCATGTGTACAAACATATATTTTGTAGTGTTGTTAATTTTATAGATGTATTTTCTTTTTTTCTTTTTTTTAATGCCATTATTTGAATGGTACGTGGCTTAGCACAAACACGGGAAATGTATAAACACAATAAATGTCATGTAATGTACTTCTTTGATAACCAATACATCAACTACACCTGTGACTCACTTGTGTGTGTAGCACATCTGCTAAACACATTGGTCCACATGCATATACTATCTGTGGATCAGTGTTCAAGTCCCACTTTTGTCTTTTAAGGATGACACCTAATAAAAAGTACTCACAAAGCTAAAACAGGTTTAGCTTTGCTTGTCCTGTTTGTATGACACTTACCATCACACAAATTCGGAGTAATGTCGTACACACAAAGCAAACAGAATGCCTGCAGACATTCTCAATTTCAAAAAGGATACATTGTTGCACTTTTTCTTTCCATCATGTAACACTGTTTAGTGACATTGCACAGCAGTTATCAACCTTCCCTAACTCTTCCAGGTGGAGAACACCTGCAGAGAGGAAGCAGTCAACAATTTCAAAACAGATACATTCTATCAAGTATACTGGGCATTGTGCAAACATGTTAAGCAGCATTACATGGTGGTTCACACACATAAGTTAATAATAAATAGCAAATTATCCAACTGTTATCAAACTATTCCTACTGCAGCAGGTGTAAGTGTATGGCTGCAATACAGATGGCCCTGGGTTCTAATACAGGAAATCCAAAATATTTTTACTGTTTTTCCATTTCACTTTATATTACATGCCACATAAAAAAGTTAAACATAATTATAAATAATAAGTATCTATAGCAGTGGAGCTCATATGAATTATATGTATGACTGAGGGTATACAGACTTCTATGTTTCTGTAATTATAATTATGCTATCTCAATTTGGATGGCCTTCTGACTTCAGTAAGACTCATACAAACATAAATGTATAAACCAGGACATTGTCAGGTCACACATGTACATGGTTAATCCCTCAATCTGTTGTGTATTTATATATAATTCATAACTATATCTGAGAAGCACTTCTGTTGTGGCAAATATGGAAAATCACCACTATGGAAGAAAATGTTTTGTCTCTTATGCATAGGTTTGAATCCTACAGTGTAAAAATCAATCTTATCAGTATATAAAGCCAAGCAAAAATTGTCAGGTCATAGGATCATAAGATCATAGGAGATTACTAGGTTATTGACCCAGAGATCATTTTAAGCCTAGCTGTTTCATCCCAAGGTTGTTGCTGTCTTTCAGCTTTTCCCAGTTAGGGGTCACCACAGCGGAACTCTGGTCTGCTAATGATTGGCAGTTGATTTTCATGAACGCCGAGGTGCCAGCTCGACGTTCAACCTTCAACGAAGGCACGCCCATTTAAGCATGTCTTTTGAATGCCCACCCAGCCACGGGGAGGACATGCAGACTCCACAGAGAAGGCACTCCCTGCACTCCAGCCGGGAACCAAATGGGAGAACCTCTTGCTGTGAGGCAAAAATGCTACCGCTGCACCACCGCGGAATTCATCCCAAGGTAATACCATGAAAATGCTAGTCAATACCCAAGATTGCATTTAGTGATGATGGCCCATGTCCAAGAGGGTTCTGGGTGCTACATGCTGAACAGAAGAGTTATACTCAATTATGGTCCCGATTAGTGCGGAGTATAACCTCTTTTGCTCTCAAGGCAATGCATTTACTAATCAAGTGTGTTACAAAGAAAGCCTTCCTTACTACTGTAGACACATGGTTGTCGAAATTAAGGTTGCAGTCAACTTATGATCCCAGGTCCCTTACGACTTCATGGGTACTTAGGGCATTGTTGTTGCTTTGATAGTGTGAAGAGACATTGTTTGTGCCCAAGAGAATGATGATGCATTTCTTTGCATTCAGTTTGAGACCATGACTAATACACCAGTCATTGGTCAGCGTGAGACCCTCATGAAATTTATGCCCCAGTACATGTCTTCAAAGTTAAATCGCCTGAGAGTTACAGCAGCAAGCAACCCTCAGACTAATGCTAAGTGTCAGGTCAACCTTCCAGTTTCAAAAACTGCTTTCCTCTCTGGCACTGTTGCTTCTATGTTTAACATTGTGCAAATGCAATTGGCATAATTGTTCAGGTTTGTGCACTACCAGTAAATGTGACAAGAGGTACTGGCAGGAAATCATTATTAGCTATTGCTGTTCTCTCTCGTTAGACATGTTTGGTGGTAGAAGGGAAGGTGCCCAATTTAGGGTACAAAGGTGGGTTATTGAGGAGTCCAGAATCTTTACTGGACTACTTGTAAAGTGCCACACCCAAAGGTTTTTGCAAGGGGACTATACCGGCTCTCAGTACAAGTCTGAGGCTTGGAATAGTCTGGCCAAAGCTGTCTCCAGTGCAACTGGCATCCCATGCACTGGAGAACAGTATAGGCATTACTTTAATGATTTCAAAAAGGTGCCAGAATGGATACACACAACCAGTGGCTGGATGAGTTCAGGATTAGCAATATCCCACAGTTGTGTAAGTATAGTAATAAATCAAATTTATAGTAGATAAAAAGCTACATATAGGCAAGACTGGTATGTATAATGCTCATCTGTTCTCTTCTCTTCATTCCACGGCTAATGCTGAGATTACTGCAAATAGAGAGGTCCATGCTTAGTATTTACAGAGACTGAGGGAAGCAAGGGGTATGCATGCAGCACACGAGAAGTATTATTGTAGCTTTTAAATTAAAAATGTATTTTTATACACTTGTAACAAACTAAGCATGCATATCATAACTGTAAATGCAAGCATGCATATTTCAGTCTTTAGCACAAACCAACTGTAGGAGTCAAGTCTAAGACTGTATTCAGACATTGTAGGTTCACATACCACAAGTAGCAAGTACAAAATAGTACAATTCTTTAAAAATATTATATAAATTAATTTCTCAAAAGTGGCATAAATGCCTTGCTGTTAAATTAATCTGCATAATTGCACCAAGAATATGTGCAATATCTGCACATTGCAAGGATTACTTTGAACAATCCTTAAATGTAATTTATAATTGTTAAGAAGTATAATTAAATGTAAAAGATCAGATAAAATATTTTATTGTGATAATGCATTGTATGTCACATATAATGGTACTAATGTTATCTCTATTTTTTCTCTCTCCCCAACCCTTATCTCTTTTTTTCTATGTGTCATCAAAATGTTTCCATGTCATCCATCTCTGACAAATCACAAAATGCTTTATAGCACAGGCAGGTCGGCCAATCTCAGTGGCTCAGCCTGCATCCCACTCCACCAGCTCTGGAACTGATGAGCAGCACTTCTGGGACCCAACCTGACCGTACTACCTCTGCTGCCCCTGCACTACCTACAGCCTTATGATGCACTACCCTGGCAACTGGTGCTATGGTACACTCTGGAGGTACTGGCAGATGTGGTGATTTTGTCACCCACCAGGAGATGCCAGGGATGCATACGGTCATGTACAACACCATTTGTGCAAGCCTACATCAGATGGAGAGGCTGCTTTCTCTTATGGTCCACAGGAGAAAACATCAAGCACTCCAACAGCCAGCAGAGTGATGGGATGATGATGACAGTCCTGTTGGTGAGGACTAGATTCTCACTGTTTCCCATGCTCGATGGGCATGGGCATCTTTTGTCCCCTCCCTAACCCAATCATGTTGATCCCCAACCTTTTGTGTCCCTCACCATCCCTGTGTTTTGTCGTGTTTTTCCTGTTTGTTTGCATCTGCTTCCACACCCACTCTACTTACCTGACCTAGAAATACCTACTTCCCTTACCCAACATTCCTCTCTTAACTGAAGTAAAAAAAATGGGCACCTGTCCCACAAAAAATATATATCATCCTATACATACCTCTCCACTTCACACGTGTGTCTTCTTGACACACTTGATTTGGTTCAATTGGCTATACAACATGATTGTGCTGTTGTCTTCTCACTTTGTTGAGTTGATAGTCCAAAGTCAGCTAATATTCTGTACATATTTTCATTTTACACTGTTGAAGAAGTGGGATTTACATTGATTTCTTGAAAGCCGACAATGTCGAATCTGACATTGTTGGCACGAGAATAGCAAAACTGCAGAACATCGAAGAAGTAAACGGAAATCTCCGTAAGGAGAGATTTCCATTTACTTCAATGTAGTGCGGCCTTGGAGTTGGTATATTTAAGTAGCGAGGGGTGTGGGGGGTGCCCTACACCATTTAGTTTTTTTTGTTGTTTTAATTTTTTTTGGGACATTCGATGTTTTTACAGTTCAATCACCAAGGGTCGACCTTTAGTGATTTGAACTGTTAAACATTCGATGCTGCACTATAGACCCAAAGAAGTGGATGTCTATAGTTCTTTCCTACCTTCCTCATGCACATTCCTATATTGCTTTCCATTTGTTCTTCTCCCTGCTTGCCCCCCCACCCATTTCACCACTTTCCTAGCTACCCCATTTTAACACCTTTAATCTGGTCAAAAAATAAAATCACACACACAACACACATAAGTAAAAAGAAAAACTGGTATAGAGCTCTTCACTTTTTGGCCTCTGTGTTTCACAAAATTTGGTATTGCTCACCGATGCCAAGTGATCGTGAATGGCTCTTCAATGGTATTGTTTTCTCTGGGCAATGCCGCTTAAACATGCTGTGCTATGATAACAAACAGTGAATGTAGACTAAAGAATTATGTTATTGTATACATTTAAAACTATGAGATACACCTGAAGTTGAACCCTGTATCATCTGGGTTCCAAAAGAAATGTGTCAGTGCATTTACACCTGCTGCCACAGAGTCAGCTAAACAGCAGGTATGTTTCATACACTCAGTACTCAGAACTCTCATAATTTTCTCAATTTGGCTCATGTTTGCTTGCTGCTTAACTATGTCCAAACAGGGAAAGCAATAGAAATGTGTATCTTGCATGAGTAAACACTTTGCCATCGAGCACGCAAACCAGCTGCTTGGCAGTGTGCTATTGAAAGTGCACAATAGCATGTATTACTTATGCTTACTGTCCATTTAGTCTTCATCCCATGAAAGTACATGTAAAAACAAAAGCAAGTTGAAGGCACTTTTTAAGAAAAGAATACATATTTGCATTGCATGCAAAACTTTAATATCTTGATAGTTGTACATGGCTAGCTATCTATTTCAGACAGGCCTCCCAACATCTTCTCTCAAACATTCAATGATGCTGTCATCCACTATAAAGTATTCTGCAGCCTTATAAAAGTCAGGTTTGTGCCGTGGTATTTGTGTAAAGTACAAAGTTCTCTAGTCTGTGTATTTAGATAGGTAGGGGTTCTGTTCTCACTGCAATCAGCTGGTGTGTGTGTGTGTGTGTGTGTGTGTGTGTGTGTGTGTGTGTGTGTGTGTGTGTACATCTGTCTGTTTAGTCAGAGCAGCATAATTGTGTATCCTGCAGTCACCACTACAATCTCATGGAGTACCAATATTTTTACAGCTGGACATGCCTACACATCCATTTCATGTAAGCCTTCCAACATCTTCTCTCAAGCATCTTGTGATGATGTCACCCACTATAAATTTTCCTGCAGCCTGATAAAACTCATACTTGTGTCGTGGTGCTTACATGAAGTACTGAGTTCTTTAGTCTGTGTACTTAGTTAAGTAGGGGTTCTGTTCTCACTGCAGTCAATTGGTGTGTGTGTGTGTGTGTGTGTGTATGTTTGTGCACTTGCTTGACATTAGAGATACAATTTTACACCAGCATGTCAGATACTGCTATTACCATCTTCCTGTCACCAGACAGTGCTGATGTCATCACTTATGAATTGGCAGTAGATTTTTATGGTGCCGAGTTGCCAGCCCGATGCCCAACCTTCAACGAAGGCACGCCCATTCTCGCATGTCTTTAGTAGGCCACTCAACCACGGGGAGGGCATACAGACTCCACACAGAAGTGTTGTCTGACACTCTTCAAGTCAGACTTGTACTGTGATGCTTGTGTTAAATATGGAGGTCTCTAGTTAGTGTACTAAGATAGGTATGTGGTTCTGTTCTCACTGCAGTCAACTGGTGTGAGTGTGTGTGTGTGTGTGTGTGTGTGTGTGTGTGTGTGTGTGTGTGTGTGTGTGTGTGTGTGTGTGTGTGTGTGTGTGTGTGTGTGTTTGTTTGTGCACTTTTTTGACATTAGAGAGAGCATTTTATACCAGCATTTTGGACATTGCTTTTACCATCTTCCTCTCACCCTACTTTGTGATGTCATCAGCTATAGCTGTCTCTCAACCATGTTCCGAATGGTTCCAAAACCTATCCAATAGGTGTGTATTTTGACAGATGTTTGAGACCTATTCTTTGCCCGATACAACACATTATTAGGGATTCTTGGGATTATTTTAGGGAGGCTAAAGGGTGAACTTTGGTCACAGGACTTGATTTTTTGTAACCATAGATGTGGTTGATCTCTTTTTGTCCATTCCAAAAGATGAAGGGTTGGAGTATTTATTTAAATATACTTGAAACTATAGGTCTAAGGGCTGCGGTGGTGCAGCGGTTAGCATTGTCGCCTCACAGCAAGAGGTTCTCCCATTCAATTCTCTGCTGGAGCGCCTTCTGTATGGAGTCTGCATGTCCTCCCTGTGGTCAAGTGATGTATAAAGACATGCAGGTAGGTGCATGCATGGATGGGTGTGCCTTCTTTGAAGGTTGGGCATCGGGCTGGCAACTTGGCACCATAAAAATCCACTGCCAATCATAAGATGACAGGAGTTCCACTGTGGCGACCCCTAACCAGGAAAAGCTGAAAGACATTACTTTTACCTGAAACTATAGGTCTAACAGGGGGGGGGGGTTCCTTAAGTCTTTGTGAACCTTAGGGATCCCAAATAATGTAGCAATCATATTAACCCTGGTAATTATTGTGGCATTTTGTGCAATCATGAAGACCTACTTTCCCCATAGGTAAACAGTTCTACATCTCTGCTGCTGTCCATGTTGCTTTACACTGTTTCCTGGCCAGCAACATTGTTGCTAGCCATGAAACTGCATTTGATTGTTTAAATGCTATGGGTGGTATGAATATGTAATTAGCACTGCTTCTCACCACATAAACATGTAAACTCCACGTAGGCTTTGTGTGAAACCTACACAGAGTTTATTGAATCCCCAGGAGAATCAGGTAATTATAACATTTGGAGCTTTAACAATTATAAACTGATATCATTGCTTATTGCCCTGACTTTATTTACATTTTATGCAAGAAATAAGCATATGTTGTTAATAAACTCTTATAGGTCTGTAAGAAAACTGATAATGTACTTTAGTAAAATAGACTTATGTTACTAATGAATAAATTCTTGTATGTCTGTAACTGAACTGATAATGCATTACAGTGAAATAGAAAATGGAAAGGCTGTAACTTCATCATTAAATCATACAGAAACCTCAGTGGCATTGTGTTTCCATGTCATAACCTCAAATGAAACTAAAGTAGTAATTTGACACGGTATTAATATTTGCATTTTTGCACCTTTATAAAATTAATCTTAACTGTTGAACTCTCTACATTTACTATGTGACCCTTAGATTGTAATTTAGAAAAGAATCTCTTCAGTGTGCACATCTCCACCCACTTCCTAACATGTGATGTTCTTTTAGACAATGTTGTTTAACTCTTTCAGTACTACTGACTACTGCAAGTATTTATCATTACTATCTACAATTTTGTTAAATAGATATTAAGAACTGTTACTGCACAACATTCTCACTAATAATATTAAATGGATCTTTACCATACTGTTTTATGGCATACAGTACTGTCTTTAATTCAGCTCGCTGAGCTGGCCTGTAATCTGATAACTCTTAAATAAGTCTGTGCCTCTGGAGTGCTTGGTAAACTGCAATTTCTGCATGAAACATATACAATTGCGAACTGTTTTCATATACACATTTATTACTACAGTTGAACTGATCTGATTCTGGAACTATACTTGTCTGTCCTTTATACAATTATGTGAAGTTTGTTCATATAGCATGAGATTTACACCCATGGCTTTAATGACACATAATATTTATGCTGCACTCATTTCTTGCATGGGATCTGAACTTCTTACTGTACTGTCATTTTTAAGTGTAGCATTGACTTTAAATTCTACATTCTGTAAACTAGCAAAACATCATTTAATATCTGTGAATGTTTTTCTGTCTGTATGTATCACAATATTACTTATGCATTGCAACACTTTACTATCATAATTCAAAGGTCTTAACAATGTCTGCTAAACAAAACAATAACACAAACAATTAATTTGCCAGATCTGTAACTGTAAACCGTTTATTCTGTGAATTAACTTGAATGCTATTTCAGGTATACCATACACAATATGTGCTTCCAGAATGGTAAATGCGTACTAACCTGAAACTCTTACCTTTTTTTTCTCTTACTAGACATTCCCAGTCAGTCTTGGCTTTTAACTTGATTGCCTGTACTTCAGCTGTGGCAGCTAAACTAGAATTTATTTTATCTTTAACCCATAAATCTGGATGTTTATGTCATAACCAATTCTTCACAATTCTGTACATTTGCACAATCTACTGTACACACACATTCTTACAAGTGTCATCTGTGTGCACTACTATACATTCTGTAGCAATTTTATTTTTCCATAAAAACTTGTTACTGAAGTCTAAAACAACATGTAACTCTGATGAGATGCCCACACCTAGTAGAGAACTTTATACACTCAGAACTGCTCATTGCTGTAACCTCTGACCCTTCAAATCCTGACATAGCTGGACTTGTGTCCTCTAGCAGAGGTCTATTTGTAACTGAAATTGATGTATCTGTATTAATCAGTACATTATTCCATAATTTCTTTTCTGTAAACAATGAAATACTGTCATTTTCTCAACCTTAAACAATGACAGATAAATAATCTGGTTTGGTGCTGGACTGTCACACCCTTTATAAATAAGCTGAAAATATGTTTTTATAGAACTGGCAACAACACTGACTTGAGCTATGGGAATAACATTGACTTGAGCTAAGTTATTAATTTCTTCTTTATTTTCTCCTGAAGTCTGTATATCATTCATGCTGGTGTTTGCTTTATCAAACTGATCAAAATCTGCACTCTGATCCCTCTTATCTCCACTCAGTGCAATATTTGCACTGGCTTCTGAAAACAATAAACTAGAATTTATTATATTCTAAACATCTGTACTTGAAATAATGTGAACTTGAGACATTGCAAATGTTTGCTTTGTGTTTTGCCTGGAAATCTGCATGTTACATACACTGACTGAGTTGACATCTGTATCTGCAATTCTCTGACTTAATCCAGTATTTTGAATTACATGTAGACTAGAATTTATTATATTCTGAACATCTGTATTTGAAATAATCCAAACTTAAAACACTAGCAATGTTTGCTTTATGTTTGGTTTGGAAATCTGCATGTTACATACAGTGACTGTGTTTATGTCTGTATCTGCAATACTGTGACCTAACTCTGTAATTTGAATTACATGTGCTGTAGCATTTATACTGATTTCTGAAGACTCCAAAGTAGAATTTGTCTTATTTAAGTCTAAAATCATACTGATAGAAGCTGACTCATTCTGCAAATCATGAGAAATTATAGCCTATTTCTGTGATCTAACCCTTTTGCATCTTGAAAGGTTTAACATTCCTGAGCTAATAACATTGAAATTTAAATTAACATTTCTGGAGCACAGTTTTTTTAAATTGCTTTACCCAATTTTTAACTTTAAACCACACATTTACTGGTGCCTTTACTGTAAAAGTACTGTTTAACATATTTATACAATTTACATTTACTGATGTATTTAAACTTTCTTGAGAGTTACTGTCTGATTTAGCTAGAAAATACATTGTAACAAAAATGAATGCTCACATAAGGAAAGTTGAAGTTGCTTTAAGAAGGTGGCCTGGCATGCTGCAGCTTTTTCAAACTTTTTCATGTTACTTGGCTCTGTGGCATCATACTGGAAACTTTAAAGTCTGTCATCTGCTTTGGAGATGAAGTTTTCTGATACTTTGCTATTAACTGGATAATGTATTTTACACTGGTAACTTGGAGAGTCTGAAGTTTTTTGCAACTTACTGTAGATTTTCTGAAGTAACGTTCTGAAGGAACACTGCTACTTTGTTGAAGTTCTTTGAGACTTTACTGTAGATTTTCTGAAGTAATATTCTGAATGAACACAGCTGCTCTGTAAAATACACATAGTCTGACTGCTGATAAGGTTGCTGTGGGGATTTGGGACTTACTTTAACTGCAAATAGTGCCCCCTCCCACTGATGATGACTCGCCATTGTAAAAATTGATGTTAAGTTGTCCCTCTCACCTTCATTCTTGCTGGTTGGGTTTGGAGCCAACCCTCGGCTCTGACTTGGCCATTTTCTAAAGCTCGAGAGCTGCTTACTGGCTCGAGGCCTCCCTATATCCCACAATGCCTGGTGCTAGACCCCCAGATCTCATTTACCTCTTCAGCTATGAGGTTGCGCTTCACTGGCTCAGGTCGTATTAATCTTTTGTAATTTTAGTAGTTAAAATTTTAGTGTATATTTTTCAAATTTTTTGTTAAATCAGAGTAGTACTGTAGACTAGTCTAGTTTTCCCTGTGTTTTTCTGACCCTTAGGAAACTCGTTTTTACTTAGAGAGTTTCCCCCCCTCCCCCCATTTCACTAAGTAGGCCGTTTAAGTTAGAGGCTATCCCCTTCTCTTTTATATTGTTTTTCAGTAGGAAGTAGTGTTTAGCCTTTGTAGTCTAAAATCATAGTCTCTTAGTTTTGGTAGTATTGTTACCTTAAATTTTTTGTGTGAAGGTGTGGGACTAGTGTGTATGTGTGAGTGTGTGTGTTTTTTTGCACTAGTCAAAAACTCATCCATCGGTATTCCTTTTTTCTTAACATGTCAAAGGATACCAAGGTATCAGGGTTCAAGAAGTGTGACTCGTGCTGTTAGAAAATGTCTCTGACAGACAGTCACACTTCTTGTGTTTACTGTTTGGGTGCCCTACACCTGCAGGACTCTTACTCGGTATGTCATGCCTTTAGTTCAAGAGTCCTGCAGGAGCGTAGGAACAAGTTAATTCTCAGAGTGTTACTAAAACCCGAAGGGTCTCTGGCAAAGTCTCAGCCAGCTAAAACCCCTAAGCCCACCAAGCCGTCGGCTCCCAGTATGGAGCCGTCACCAGGTGGAGCGTCTGCTTCAATTTCGGTTCTGCCTGGAACCGAAGTATCCAAATCTCTCTCGGCTCCAACCTTGGTGTCGGAGCCGTCAGGGAGCTGTAAGCGATCCAGATCACCATCCCTGGAGTTGATTCGCTTGGCTCCGGGATCGCCCTTGCTACAGTCTGAACGGAGCCATAGGTCCCACTCTTCTTGGCCCTCGAGGCTGTCCAATCATGACTTGGAGAGAGTGGTTAGTAGACTCCTCAAATCGCAGGCCCTGGCTAAAATGTTAACTAGCCCTCCTCATCAGGCTGTGGCTGCTCCTGTTTTTGAAGTAGTTCCTCCTCTGACTCCTCCTGTCTGTTCGGAGCTGGAGCTTGTTGGGGCTCAGATCCTGGAAACGTCGGCGCCGATGCTTCCCCTTTTGGCTCCTTCGTCAGCTCTGATTTCTTCAATGGTTCTGTCCTTGGAGGGATCTGGGCACCGAGACTCCCTCGTCGGCTCCGAGGGGGCGAGTGGGATCGGACCCTTGTCCGACCCCGTTCTCCCTCTCGGAGCCTCGGCGCAGGTAAGCTCGGCTCCTATATCTTGCCTTGGAGCCGTCCTTTTCGGTGCCGGAGAAGATTCCTGTCTCCTCAAAGCGGGGGCCCTCTTCTCTGCCAGACAGGGGCACCTTCGAGGTCATGAGGAGCATGCTGACTTCTGAGTCTGCACCTCAATCAGCCCCTTCAGCTCCTCCCCCCAGGGTGCCTGCTTTGGTCACTGCCCCTCCTCCAGACCCCAAGCAAGGGGATCAAATGCTCCCAGTCACCCCACTGGGTGTATCTTCCTCTTCCAAGGCCACCCCTGAGATTTCAGAGGAGCCCCCTCGAAAGAGGAAATGTAAGAGGAAACATGTTGACTCCCCAGAGTTGGTCACATCAGATACTGACTTGGAGGATTTGGAAGGGTCCCCAAGATCCCCCTCTAAAGATGTCTCCTTTTCAGACATCCTTGAGATCCTTAAGCAGAGGGGGAACTGGTCTGCCCTTAACCCTTCTGAGGACAAGTCAGTATACTTGGATACGTTTGGTTCTCGCCCCTCACCTCCTGGGTGTCTCTCTCCACTTTTCGATCCATTAATGGAAGTGGTGGCTCGGAAGGTGTGGTCAGCTCTGAACACACTGGAACCAACCCCCCACAGGCCCACTAAGTTTATTACGGCCCCTCAAGATAAACAGTTTCTGACAAAGGGTGTCCCCGTTGATGCCATGGTGGTAGCAGCTGCCACGAAAAAGGAGTTGGCTGACACTTCTGTACCTGTCCATCCCCCTAATAAAGAATCTAGGACGATGGATAGATATGGGAAGCGGATGTTTTCCTCAGCGACCTTCTCCATGCGGTCGCTGAATTATTTGTGCCACTTCACCCTTCTTCAGAGGGATCTCCTCAAGGAGCTAGGAGATACCCTGCAAGATCCATCAGCTACTGGGGCTCAAGACAAGATAAACTCCCAGCTGGCGAGTCTTAATTCTATCGTTAACTCCTCCATGCGGCTCATTTCATATGCGGCTGATGGGGTGAGTAGAGCTGCAGGCACAGGCGTGGCTTTGAGAAGACATGCCTGGATGTGGTTATGTAACTTTGCTGATCCCTTCAAGGCATCTTTCACCAACACCCCTTTTGATGGTTCGGCTCTGTTTGGACCTCAGGTGAAAGATACACTTACCAGGTGTGAGAAGGAAGGCAAGACTCTCTCTGCCGTGGGAGTCCATTTTTTCCACTCCCTCTAGACCATACCCTAAAGGTCAGAAGAGTGAAAAGATGTGGTTCCGGAAACCCCAGGGAGCCGTGCCTGGCACACGTAGTGAGTTTCCCTCCAGGGGCAGAGGAGGTAACAACAATAGATGCCGCCCGCGGGGCAGAGGGGGTCCACAGAATCAGGGCAGCAGAGAATCCTTCTCTGATAAGCCCTTCCAGCAACCCTGAGGGGCTGCCCAGCTGTCCACCTTCGGAGGCAGTCGAGGGAAGGTTGTCTCTGTACCCAGAAGCCTGGCATCTCATCACTTGAGACAGATGGGTACAGTCTATCATATCCGAAGGTTGCAAAATCCCGTTTGTCCACACTCCCTTAAGATCAAACAACCCCATCCCAGATGTTCCACCCAGTCTAAGTGAACAGGCAGTACAAGAAATTTCAAGACTGCTAAAAAAACGGGCCATCCAGCAAGTCTCAGTAGACCAGCAAGGATCTGGGATTTACTCAAAGTTCTTTTTGGTACCAAAAAAGACAGGGGACTGGAGACCTATTTTGGATCTCAGCAGACTAAACAAGTCTGTTCAAAGAACGAAGTTCTGGATGGTCATGCTTCAGTCCATTCTACCCTTTTTGGGTCACGACAATTGGATGTGCTCCATAGATCTTCAGGATGTGTACTACCATATCAAAATGGACAGGCACTCCAGAAGATTTCTCCGCTTCCGGCTGGTAGCCAGTCATTACCAATTCAGAGTCCTGCCCTTTGGTCTCGCCACAGCCCCCAGGGTGTTCACCAAATGTATGGCAGTTGTTACCACTTACCTGAGAGGGCAAGGATTCCAGGTGTTTCCATATCTAGATGACTGGCTCATTACTGCTACCACCAGACATCAATTGCTGACTGTCAGGGATTATACCATCCAAACATGCTCCAACCTAGGTGTATCAATAAATTTCAAAAAGTCTGCATTGTCATCTTGTC
Source organism: Protopterus annectens (assembly GCF_019279795.1). NCBI lineage: Eukaryota > Metazoa > Chordata > Ceratodontiformes > Protopteridae > Protopterus > Protopterus annectens. The sequence goes on from NC_056741.1 coordinate 1,214,519,121, forward strand.
AGTCTTTAACCTTTATAGGTGCAAGTTTAAATACAAAAGATATGTCCGCAAGACTTCCAATGGACAGAGTGGCAGACATTCACAGACACGTACAGGTATTATTAGGATGCAGAAAGATTCAGGCCAGATTCGTCCTAAAAACCTTGGGTCTCATGGCCGCAGCGATCATATTAGTTCCCCTGGCTCACTTTCACATGAGGATTCTCCAGTGGATGCTTTTCACCCAATGGTCCTTTCAACAATTTCCTATGTCTCATAAGATAATAATCACACAGTCATGCAAAGACCACTTGGCTTGCTGGATGGTCTCCCCATCAGTACCCCAGGGAAGACCATTTGTCCTTCCTCCTCCAGTTGCCACGGTGACCAGGGATGCCTCCCTGATCGGGTGGGGGGGGGCATTTTCAGGGCAGGACTGTCCAGGGCACCTGGCAACCCCACGAGTACCACTTGCATATAAATGTCTTGGAGATGAGGGAGGTGCTTTTAGCGTTGCAAGCTGTTCAGAACTCTCTACCCACTGGGACCATTGCAATTCAGACAGACAATATGTCTGTAGTGTGGTACATCAACAAGCAGGGCGCAACCAAGTCATATCCCTTATGTCGAGAAGCACTCAGACTATGGCAGTGGGCGATCTCCTCTCAACGGTTTCTGACAGCAATGCACATCCCTGGGAAGTCTAACGTCATAGCGGACAGGCTAAGCAGAGCTATTTTTATGCCTCACGAGTGGTCTCTAAACCAGACAGTAGCGGACAGAATATCCCGCAAATGGGTTCAACCTTGCTGCGACTTTTTCGCAACTCCTCTCAACAGCAAGTGCGACAGTTTCTTCACTCTCTTCCCTCTTCCCGGACACGCCCCCAGAGATGCTCTAGTTCATGAGTGGCCCCAGGGACTTCTGTATGCATTCCCACCCTTTCCACTAATTCCCAAACTAATTCAGAAAGCTATCATGCTGGGTTGCAAGATGATCCTCATTGCCCCCTACTGGCCTCGACAAATCTGGTTCCCATTCCTGCATCGTCACCTTCTAGAGCAGCCTTGGAATCTGGACCCAGTTCCAAACCTCCTGATCCATCAATCAGGTGGGCTGCATCAATCTCTTCAGTCTCTCAACCTCACTGCTTGGTTGCTCCACTTCCAACCTTAGCCAGGTTTCCCAGTATTTCCAACTCAGTGCGTGAGATTATCCTTTCTTCACACAAACCTACAACCAGGAAGACTTATGCTAGTAAGTGGAAGCATTTCTCTTTCTGGGCAAAGGCTAGAAATATAGATCCCTTCACGGCCCCTGTCCAAAACATCCTGGACTTCTTAGCAGAACTTTTTCAAGCGGGCTCCTCTTTGGCCACCATTAGAGTTCAATTGGTGGCAATCTCTAATTTCCATATGGGCCTGTCAGAAACCAGCATCATGTCCCATAAGCTTTGCAAAGCCTTTCTGAAAGGAACAATCCTGCTCAGGCCTCCAGTAAGAGATCCCCCGCCTCCGTGGGACTTAAATTTGATCCTAGCTTCCTTGATACTGCATCCCTTTGAACCGGCAGCTTCCTGTTCCTTGAAATTGCTTACTTGGAAAACCCTCTTTTTGGTGGCCATTACTTCAGTGAGGAGAGTTTCTGAACTTCAAGCCCTTTATGTTCGTCCTCCTTATCTAGTTTTCCATAAGGATAGAGTTTCACTCAGGACTAATCCTTCGTTCCTTCCTAAGGTCCCCTCCGAAAATAATTTGAATCAATCCATCGATCTGCCAGTCTTTTTTCCAAATTATTCCAACAAAGCTGAACACAAATTACACCAGTTGGATGTTCATAGGCAATTACGTTTCTATTTGCATAGGACTAAGCAAATAAGGAAATCTGACCAACTCTTCCTGTCCTATGCGGAGGGTAATCAGGGTCGTCCAGTATCTAAAGTAACCTTATCCAGGTGGTTGTCCTCTATTATTGCCCTTGTTTATTAGTTGAGGCATAAAAAACTCCCTGCTAAATCTAAAGGCCACTCTTCTAGGGCTTTAGCTACGTCGGTAGCTTTTCAATCAAGGCTACCTATGGAAGCCATTTGTGCGGCGACCACATGGGCCACCCCTCATACCTTCATTTCACATTATAAATTGGATCTGGCCTCTAGGAGCAGAGCTGATTTTGGTTCCAATGTGCTCAAGAGTCTGTTCCGATGAGCCACCCAGGACTAAGGTGCTAGGGACGCTGTCCAAACCAGCAAGAATGAAGGCGAGAGGGACAACTTAACATTAAGAAGTTATGTACCTACCATAACATTCCATGTTAGTTGTCTTCTTCTCGCCTTCTTTCTTGCTTCCCACCCTCCATCCCCCTAGCCTAGATGGACCGAGAAGAGTCCTCCTACGAGTCTTGTAACTGGCTGAGTCTTTACCGATTTATGTCCTCTACCTTTCTCTTCAGCCCTGTAGCTGAAGTCTTGCTATTGAGACAGTTGTCCTTTTGTATTATTATGGTGTTAGGTCTTCCAAACGAGATCTGGGGGTCTAGTGCCAGGCATTGTGGGATATAGGGAGGCCTCGAGGCAGTAAGTAGCTCTCGAGCTTTAGAAAATGGCCGAGTTGGAGCCGAGGGTCGGCTCCGAACCCAACCAGCAAGAAAGAAGGCGAGAAGAAGACAACTAACATGGAATGTTATGGTAGGTACATAACTTCGTAATATGACTGTAGAATACTGTAATGAACTTATAACTAGAAGAAACTGAAACGAGGCTGGAATTAATGTCTTTATCTATTACCCAGAAATGTGCTGAAGAGGTGCCAGTCTCTCCTGTATGTGCCAAGTCTTCTTGTACCTTTCAGAATGAAGTTGACAAACAGTATAGTTCAGTTAAGAATGCTTTATTATGTACAGTGGAGGTAGATGTCAACAATATCCAAATACTGTTTCCAAAAACAGTGCTAATAAACTGAAATAGTCTGTAGCTTCTGCACTCATATTCTTCATATTCCTTTCCTCCTGAATAGTATAATTAATATTCTGGAATGCTGGATATTTTACTTAACTTCTACACTCGCTCTGAAGTGTCTGTACCATATTTCTGAGGACTGCAGTGCAATGACTTTCTGTATATCAGTCCAAAACAAACTAACATAACTGTGTCTGAAGTATTTCCTAATAATCTACGCACCTCTTTAACCTTGGTTCTAAATGTACTGTATATATTCTATTCTTATCAGTATTCTTGACTGAAGGTTATTTTCATTAATTGAAAGTGCATTCGCTGAAACTGTATGCACACTCTGAAGGCCTACTTTAACATGGCTACATTTCCAGACTTATGCAAAGAGAATACTATATTTTGTCTAAATGAAACCTAATCTTACACAATAAAAAGATTTTTAATGGTTAAGCACTTTTGTCTTTTCTAAAAAGTACAGACTTCTTCAGAACCATGATGTTAACTATTCTGTTACCAGGCTGCTACATAGCACAACTTGCTTGATCATATGACTATTGAACAGCCTACATAAAGCATTTAAAATTACAGGAACAAGAAAAAAAAAAAAAACATTTGACTAAAAATGCATTAGGCAAAAAGTAAACACATTGAAACCAGGGAAAACTAAGTCATTTATTTATATATAAAATATTAAAGTGAAAATTTAAAGTTTAATATGAAAAAAATATGTATTGGAAACTGTATTCAAAATCACAATCTGTCAGCCTTCATTTACAAATAACAGACAAGAGGCACATTCTCATTGATACCAGGTGGGTGACAAGCATCTAGTTTCAGCTGCCATAAAAGTAACTTAGTTTTTATTATCGCTTCCCAAAGACCCCCTCTCAGATTCAGGGTTATTCTTTCTAAAATAATAACATTAAACATTTTGAAATCAGTACAGTTAATAGAGTGTTTGTACAAGGTGTTTTTATCATATTTTCTTTTTATATCATATATGTGCTCAAGTACACAGTCAATTAATGTCCTCTCTATTTTTTCCTATAAAAAAGGCCAAATAAGAGTGGCATAAACTCCAGATACCACTCCCTTTGACCAAGTGTTGTATCCACTGAGTTTAACCATAACTTGCCCTAATTTAAAACTGCCACCCTGTATAATGCAGCGGCAGATGTTACAAGCCATTACATCTAAACGTCCCTTTCTTTTCTTTTTTTTTTTTCATGGGGAATGATCTGTCCAACAAGTTCTTAATATTTTGTCCCTCTCCTAAAATTGATTCTTACTGTAGGGGGAAATGATCACAATCTACTCTTACAAAATCCAAATTGTTGCAGGTTGAGGCTAATCAAATGTTCATATCCTGGTTTATGAGGTCAATGATTATGCATCCATAGATTTACAGACAGGTCTAGCAAGACTAATGGGTAAGGCTTTTCCTGTGTCACTAATAGGACCACTGTTATGGAGGGGCATCACCACCACAGTTAGCCATGACTCTGGAACATATCCTCTGGCAAGGCTTAGCTTGTACAAATTAAGTATGGAAGCAGCAAGAACCTGCTAGACTCTATTAGACAACTTGGAATATTGTTGGGACCCACTGAAGAGGTATTTTTTGATCTTGGAGAGTTCTTTAAGGAGATGATCCTTAGATATGGTCTGGTGAATCAGGGATGTTTGGAAGAGGATGATAATTTCATGGAGAGTTTTTTATGGATATGATCCTTCGATATGGTCTGGTGAATCAGGGATGTTTGGAAGGGGATGATAATTTCATGAGAGAAATTTGCAACAAACGTATTTGCTAGTATGTTGGCAGTGTCTTTAGGATTTGAATGGGAGGTGTCCACCACGGAACTCAGACACCAAGCAGTAGTTATTTGTAAAAAATATATAAAATCTTTTATTTCACACGAAAGAAAAACAAGAATATCCACAAGCGCTTTCACCCGGATGTTCCGAGCTTTCTCAAGTAGTTCATCTGTTTTCACGCAACTGTTTATGTAGTTGCTAAGCTCCAATTAAGTCACACAGCTCGCATTTAATTAAACAATTATAACAAATAAGTCGGACTCTTGTAAGTCCATATTAAAAACTGCCATTCAATTACCATTGTTATTCTCTTTGAATTTTACACCAATCTTTACATTTGTCACCTATTTTTACTTGAAAAACAAGTACATAAAAGTGCATTTTAAATAATAATAAACCAGCAATTAATAATTGGCCTAAATTTAAGCCTTAAAGCAGTTTCGAACCATTTCATTGCATAAACATGTACTGGAATTTTTGTAAATACTCCTAAAAACATAAAATAGAACAAGTAATAAAAATACATATCTCCCTCTACCCCCCCCCCCCCCCCAATGTTGAATTCATTATAATCTGGCCCTTCTGAGTTTTAAAACTGGCTTGATACTAATGGTATCAATTCAATGGATACATACATTCACTGTAATCTCTCTGCCACAATATAATTTCACCAAAGAACTTTCACAAGGCATGTCTAGTCACTTTTTGTGTTTTAATATGGCAAAGACAAACACTTGCAACAAGAGGACATTGGGGGGGGGGGTAGGGGGAGATATGTATTTTTATTACTTGTTCTATTTTATGTTTTTAGGAGTATTTACAAAAATTCCAGTACATGTTTATGCAATGAAATGGTTCAAAACTGCTTTAAGGCTTAAATTTAGGCCAATTATTAATTGTTGGTTTATTATTATTTAAAATGCACTTTTATGTACTTGTTTTTCAAGTAAAAATAGGTGACAAATGTAAAGATTGGTGTAAAATTCAAAGAGAATAACAATGGTAATTGAATGGCAGTTTTTAATATGGACTTACAAGAGTCCGACTTATTTGTTATAATTGTTTAATTAAATGCGAGCTGTGTGACTTAATTGGAGCTTAGCAACTACATAAACAGCTGAAAACAGATGAACTACTTGAGAAAGCTCGGAACATCCGGGTGAAAGCGCTTGTGGATATTCTTGTTTTTCTTTCGTGTGGAATAAAAGATTTTATATATTTTTTACAAATAACTACTGCTTGGTGTCTGAGTTCCATGGTGGACATTTTCCTTGCTTCTTGGTCCGTGGTTCAACGATCGTTTTATTTGAATGGGAGGTGCAATTATAGATAAGTTTGGAGCACTGATGGGAATTACTTCTTAGTTTTCTAAAGTAGCTAATCCTTAGCCTCAGGAGCTAACTCTCATTTATGGAATGCATTGCTGTTTTTTTATAGCTGCCTGCAATTTGTTTCTGAGGTATTTTATATTATCTTTGTGGTGGCAGGTTCTGGCCTTACAAGCTAATCTCAGCAATCTCTTCCTTCTATAGTCTAATTTATTAATGTCTGCTGAACACCATGGTGGTTTATTATTGAATTTTCTACTGTATTTGGTTGTGGTGGGAACTGTTCTATTAATGAATTTATATAAATGAGTATAAAGATCCTTGGCATAGGTATTTACTTATCCTGAATTCACAGCGGGATTGACATGGATAAATTTAGAGATTTCATTGTACAGTTGAAAAAGGTTTGCTCTTCTGAAGATTCCAAAGAGGGTGGTGTTGGTTACTAGTGCAGTTAATGTTCTCAGTATAAAGGTAACCAGTTTTTGGTCTGATTTAAATATTGAAGGAACATACAGAGGCAGAGAACATGCTAGAACTGAGTTTGTGAAAACTAGGTCCAGGATATTACTTCTCCTGGTGGGATTTCAGACAGTTTGATGCTGGGAATTCTTGTTAACCCAACCTAAGAAGCACTGTGCATAAAAAATGTTATAAGTGTATGTATTACAGTCTGCAGAGGTGTAGTTGAAATCATTGAGGATTAAAGGAACATCTCTGATAGGGATATTTTCAAGGAATGTGAGGAAGTTTTTGTAATCCTTTGGAGCCAGAGATGGGGATCAGTTACAAGCTATAATGTAAAATTCTGAATTACCCAGTGAGAGCTGAAGTTTGATTAACTCACTAGGGGCGGGTCATGAGATATCAAATTGGTAGGGATAAAATTCCTGATGAGCACTGCTACACCTTCTCCATTATTAGTGGGCTTGAAGGCATGATAGGCATAGAACCCTAGCATAGATAGAATGCTGTCATTACACTAGAACCATGCCTTGGTGACTAAAGAAACATGGATTTGTTTCAAATGCAGAACTACCTCCAAATTGAGCAGTTTATTATTAATACTCTTGACATAGAAGCCATGGTGGTACAGCGGTAGCGTTGTTGCTTCACAGCAAGAGGTTCTCCTGTTCGATTCTCGGCTGGAGTGCCTTCTGTCTGGAGTCTGCATGTCCTCCCTGCAATTGAGTGGCCTATGAAAGACATGCGTGAATGGGCGTGCCTTCATTGAAGGTTGGGCGTTGGGCTGGCAACTCGGCACCATAAAAATCTACTGCCAATCATTAGCAGACCAGAGTTCCGCTCTGGTGACCCCTAACTGGGAAAAGCCAAAAAGACAAACATTATTAATACTCTTGACGCTGAAAAGATCAACCTTGATGTTGTCCAATTTATTACTTGATTTGTTAGTCACATCAGTATGTTCATTAGATTAATGTTGCTTAAGAAAGGTATGATAGCGGCAGGAAAGGCTTTGGCCTTTGAAAGACTTTCAGTGAGAGATGCAGACCATCCTTTGCAAAATAAGTAGGATTGTCAATTATTTCATTTCAAGGAGATACATACTTGAACCCCCCCCCCCCCCGGAATGACACAAGCCACTTAGCCAACTGCTGACTGCAGTTATCTTTTTTTTTTAATCTAGGTATCATTTTAGATAATGGGAGGATATCACTCTTTTGCTTGACTGACGTATGTGTAGCAAGTTTCAGCAAGTCCTTCTGCATGTCTTTCATGGGCTTTCATGATAGATTGTTCACTCCAGTATGAACTACAATCATGTCATAGTCATATATACTGGAGTAGGTGGTCTTGAAGGACTTTGATGTATAAGCAATCCTGGCTCCTGAGAGACAGCTAACTGTAACCCAGTCCTTATTCAGCCTTGAGCATGAAGTTAGTATGTCCAACAACTGAGACACCAATTACTAGGATGTTTGCAGAAGCTGATGTCTGCTTAATAGAGACTGGGGTGTTATGCTGTTTGTGGCATGTTGATGACAGGATACATGTAAACGTTTTATGGGGGTTTCATTGTTGCATACTTTTAAGAGTTCTAGGAGGCTTTGGTAATGATTTTTAAATCATCAGCATGTGACAGTTTAGTTTTGTCAGTATGATGGTATAATGTTTGTGTAGGTGGGGGTAAAACAGTGTGATGTTCACTGTATGAATGAGATTTTGACAGGGCTGTCTCTAAGATAGCTATGTGTTTGCACCTCTCACTGATGGAATGAATCTGTTTGGTTAAGCAAGAGTTCATTTTTTTCTTAGTTGTGGCTGTGGTTAACCACCACTACAAAGGTTGTATTATTCTGGTTACTTTTAAAACTTTATGACCCTTGTTTCATGCCATGGACTAAACTCTGTTACTTGTAAATATGTACATGCATGTAGCTTGTAGACAACTTGGTTTGCCTATTCAGTTGTTCAGCTGCAATTGTTTTACCTTTATGGCACATACTCTGTAAACTTCTGCATTAGATTTTTGTATGTTTTTATTTGTTAAGACCTAGGTCATGACTGAGAAAGGTCAGTAAAGAGGTCACTTACCCAAGAAACAAATGAAAAATAAAACATAAATAAATTAGTGATGCATTACATGTCTGTCTGACAACCCTTTTGCTGAGGGCATTATCTAAAATGTTGTTTACTGACTCACCTCTTGGGGACTGTGTTGTTTCACATAGAGATAAAAATAAAGGATTCCTTTAAGGGCATTTAGGAGAAGGGCAAGATTTCTGTCTGTTATCCTTTTTACTGAGGACACTAAAGTTTCCTTTACTGACTCGCCTTCTTGGTACCCTGTTGCCTGTCACAGAGTCAGATGATTCTTTATGATTATGAACCTCTGCACTTTTCTTAGATCTATCCAAAGCTTTTGACATGGTCAACCACCAAATACTCATAAGCATTCTTCAATCCTTATCAATTAATACCCAATCTATTAACTGGTTTAAGTCCTACTTAAGTAACAGACATCAAGCAGTACTCTGGAACTCCACTCTATCCTCCCAACTACCTGTCAACATTGGTGTCCCACAAGGGTCTATTCTAGGTCCCCTCCTATTTTCTTTATTTATCAATGACCTACACCAAGTTGCTCCCCAAGCTACATGTATACAATACGCAGACGATTCAACACTAATCTGCTCAGCCACATCTGTATCAGACCTTCACTCCCTCACACAACACATATTTAACTCTGTAGAAGAATGGTTTTCCCAGCACTGTCTACTACTTAACCCTAAAAAAACTAAACTGCTCCTCTTTACACCTTCCAGCAAATCTCCCCATATTGATTTTACTATAACATCAAAAAATGGCACACCTATATCACAAGACTCTACTACCAAACTACTAGGCATCACCATTGACAACAACCTTAACTTTGATACCCATATTGACAACACACTTAAAACCATTAACAAGAAAATAGGCTCTCTTTACAGAATCAAACCTTTCCTCACTCCAGAATCTAGAACAACTATAGCCCACTCCCACCTTATCTCACCCCTTCTCTATGCCTCTCCCATATTTACCAACTTATCAAAAAAGAATCTGTCAAAACTAGAAATCTCCTACCACAACATAGCCAGATTTGCCACAGGAAACCCCTACAGAACCCACCACTGTACTAATTTAAAACAACTAGGCTGGCTGGAATATCGGCAGCAACTAAAAATTAACCAACTTGGCATAGCCCATCAAATCCTGTATCAACCTGACAAAACACCTATACTATCCAGTCTGATTCATCCATACCATAACCTAAAGTCCCTAAGATCTGCACACAAACTTCTTATAGACACTGTCAAGTCAAACAACAAGGCCGGAGACTCCCTTTTCTCTAACACTGTTGGAAAAGATTGGAACCTGCTTCCCTCTGAACTTTCATCTATTCCCTCAAAATCTCCCTTTAAAAAGAAACTCAAGCTATACCTCAAAACACAATGGCTGTGCCCCTGTACTAATCCTGACTAACTTTATTTCACCCCTGACTTTACTTCACATCTGCAATTTCTCAATTACTATGTCAAATCAGCATCCACTGACCTGTAACTCCTTCTAAATATCTACTTTTCATCTTATTTTCCTATATCCCTACTCTCTGTACATGTTATTGTATTCTCCATGTATGTCATGACCTACAATTCTATTGTTATTCCATAACTATTGTACTATATACTTTACATGTAGTTCTTTAATGTTTTTTACTCATTATCATTAGAGATTATAATTTTTGGAGCTTATCTCCCCGGGCCTCTACTGAAAATGGACATATATCCAGCTAGACTAGCCCAGTCAACAAATGTAAAATAAAAATAAAATAAAATAAATGAAGGAAAGGACAAGGACTGGACTCTTATGACTATGCCGAGATGCTCCACCATCCATGGCATGCCTACAGTACGATGCAGAGCAGTCAGTACAGACCTTAGTTTTGACAGATTCTGCAGCTCCAGCAAACGTCTTACCCGGATTGAAGCACTCTTCTTTGGCTAAGATTCAACAGTATAAAGGTCCAGGGTCAGGGATCAGTGGTAGTGTCAAGGTGGCCATGTGCAATTTTTTTTTAACAAGGAACACTTTCATTAAATTATCATGTATGACATAGGCAATCTTGCATTTATCTATATGAAAATAAACCATACTACACAGTCTCAGTTGCAAACATTATACAATACAAACCTTGCCGACACAACTGTAGCTGCAAACATTATACATCATTTATAATATATCCAGTCATTGTCCTTCAACCATTACACAGCTCAAATTCTGCCTTCTTTTAAACCTCATTCCTCCTCCTCTGCATGTGTTGATCCCACACTTCCCATTTTTTCCTATGTAATTTGCTCCTATCCTTTTCTAAGGATCCCAATTCCAGTTGTTTTATCTGTGTTACTGTATTTGTTATGTCTAGTAAATTTGGTTTAGACTTTGATTTCCATTTTCTAGTAATTGTTTTTTTGGCAGCCATCATAATTCAACTCAGCAAGGCCTTACTATGTCTAGGCAATTCCGATTCTGTATCATAGCTCAAAAAATAATTTCCTTAGTTACACCAATTTGCTCACCCAGCATCTCTGACAGAGCAGTCTGCAGGTAATCTTTAAGGTCTGCCAACCCATTACACTCCCAGAAAATATGTTCCCAGTTACCTCTTTCTTCCCCATCACACCTCAAACATACACTGTCTATATGAGGAAAAATTCTTTGGAGCCTACCTGGGGTACAAAAATATCTATGTAAACAGTTCCAAGAAAATATCCTAAATCTTCTAGACTTTGTTTCATATTTGGTAGACATAAATATATCCCCCATTGTTTCTTTGTAAATTCCTTATCCAATCTCTCTTCCCAATCCTTTCCAACCTCCTCTGATCAATTATTATAGTTAGCATGCAATATTTTATATGCTCTACTAATTATTCCTTTCTTAACTGCAACTTCTGTTACAGATACAACTAAAAACTCTGCCAGTGCTGGGCTTTCATTTAGGACACCCCCGTTACTTTTTCTTTGCCTATCCTCTGATATCAGTCTTTGATAGGGAAGTCATTCTCTAATGTGCAGTCCAAATAAATCCTTGGCATCTTCCCATTTTATTACCTTTCCCTCTCTAGTTATTTGCTCCCAGTACCTTGCTTCCTTTCCCGGTTTTCTCCAACAAATTCTGGTCCCCTTTTGCCTATTGTCTGTATCCCTAATTGCAGTCATCCCTATTGGCAGAATCTCCTTTCTCCATTCCCATGTTGGCTTAATTCTTAGAATATTTTTTGCTACTTTATGAATATAATATCTGTATGATTGTTGTTATTCTCCTTAAAGATTTGCAGCCAAAATCCCAGTCTCGCTTTGTTTCTTAAGCTTCCCCCCTGTTTCATCATCATCCCCTTCCACTTTGAATTATAGGTTTCTGCATGTGCTATGTATAAGAGCCTTAACAGTGTAGCTCTGAAATTCCCCTTCAAATCAGGTAATCCCAATCTGCCTTGTTCTATTAGTAGAATCAGTGTATCCCACTTCTTCCCTTCCCAGATAAAACCTTCAGCTCTTTATTAATTGCTATCTACAACTTTTCCTCTGGATGATAAAAATATGCCTGGCCTGTGTATAAGACTGAAGGGACTAAAAACATTTAACTACTTGTGTCTTACTATCCATATCCATATAACAGTTTCCATTTTCTCAGTTTTTGTATTATCTTTTATTTAGTCTCTTCCTCATATCCTTAGCTGTCATACTGAAATCATTTTTAATCAATACTCTTAAGTACTTCAATTCATCATGTCACCATAAATAGACATATTGCTGAACCAATTAATGTGTGGGCATATAATTTACAGGTATTTCATTTGTTTTACCTTCATTAATTTTTTTATCCCAAAGAGATCTGAAATTGTCTCAAAATGTTTTGTCAGGGAATGAAAATGCTTCCATTGCCCTGCTAATAAAGTCCCAGCTTACTCTGTCAAATACTTTCTCTGCATCAGGACCCACCAACAACAGTGGTATTTTCTTAGATTCTGTTTCCCTCTGGAACATCAATGTTCTGTTAATGTTGTCAAATGTTTGCCCCCTCCACAAAACCACATTGATCCATATCTATCAATTTTGGCATCACTTTTGCCATTCTTTTAGCCATTACAGACAACATCCTGTCTATATCTGAAACCTGGTTAAAACCACATATAAAAGACTCTGAAATTATTCCCCCAAACTACTCCATCATCGGAAAAGACAGGCCTCTCAAAAAGGGTGGTGGGGTAGCCCTCATATATTCATCCTCCCTAGCAGTCACTCCCTACAATAAACCTACTCCACACTTTAACAATGCTGAACTTCTCCTTACTCTACTACAAATCAATAATCACAAACACATTTGTCTAGCATCCCTTTATATACCCCCAGGGGACAATATCTCCACACTTGAACATATCCTCTCTTGGATTTCTAGTAACATTAGCAACAAAACCATAATCATGGGAGATGTAAACATCAACTGGGCCTGCATTCAATCTCCAACAAACTCCTTAAATATTAACCTATACAATTTCTCTCAACTAATCAATTCAGTAACTCGCCCTGCTAAAAACCTCTCCAGTGGAAGTATACTGGATTGGATCCTTGTCTCCCACCCTCACTATTTCTCCGACAGTGGCACTCTTCCAGACTCCCTTAGTGATCATTCACCCATTTTCACCAACCGACTTCCCACTGTCCTTCGACTAACCCACAACTATATAACTATCCGTGACCAAATAATTTTCAACCCAACTACCTTCGTAAACTCCTTACAAGCAATTAATTGGAACTGTCTAAAAACCCTTCCACTAGACATAGCAGTGTCACACTTTAATACAACTTTCTTGACATTACTTGACTCTCAAGCTCCCCTAAGGACAAAGAGAATAAAGCCAAAATCAGCCCCCTGGCTCTCTAAACATACTCTTGCTATCATGAGACATACAGATAAAGTCTGGGCACGCTACCAGAAACTTAAAACAAGTCTGCTCCTTAATGAATATAAAATGCTTCGAAATAAAGTAAAGAAACTCATCACCTCTGATCGACAAAACTATTTTTCTACACTCCAAAACCAAAATAAAAACAACCCTCAGAAATTCTGGAAAGGGATCTCCAGTCTCCTTCATCCTAGTACACCAGATACTCCCACCCCTGACTCAAATGCCTCTGAACTAGATCTGGCCACCCAATTTAACTCATTTTTTATTGACTCGATTGCAAAACTGACCTCTTCATTCTCCAACTCCACTATGCTCTCTAACACCCCCTCACCCCCCCCACTCATACTCTATCCTTCGCCACTTGTACTTCCTGTTCCCCATCCTCTAACTCCTCTACCACTTCTACTACTCAACCTCTACCCCAAGCACCTCCACCCTCCAACTCTCCCTCCCCCAACTCCACTCTCCTCTCATTCAATCCCATGTCTACATCCTCTATAAAGAAACTCCTTCTGAAATTGAAACCATGTACCAACGCCCCTGACAATATACCTTCCTACTTTCTTAGTATAGCTGCTGAAACACTTGCATATCCCATCAGCATCTTAATTAACCGTTCCCTAAAAGAATGCACAGTTCCCCAAATCTGGAAACAAGCATATATTATTCCTCTCCACAAAGGGGGCAACAATAACAACGTCACCAACTTTCGTCCCATAGCCATCCTGTCCCCCATTTCCAAAATCCTAGAAAAATGTGTCCAACTTCAACTCCTCCCTCATCTCCTAGAAAATCACCTTATAACTCCTACACAGCATGGCTTTAGACCTAACCACAGCACAATGACAGCCCTCCTCTCCTTCCTTGAAACAGTAAATAGAGCTCGTGATTCTGGCCTAACTGTTTCTACCTTATTACTAGACCTCTCCAAAGCCTTCGATACCATCTCACATAGCCTGCTCATAACTAAACTCTCAGAACTTAACCTTTCTTCCTCTTCCTTGCAATGGTTCTCTAGTTACCTATCCAACCGGAATCAAGCAGTAAAATGGAAAAAAACTACCTCCTCATTCCTTAGTACCCCCACAGGTGTTCCACAAGGCTCCATTCTAGGTCCTGTTCTCTTCAACATATTTATAAATGACTTCCACAAATCAATCCCATTCTCAAACATCATCCAATATGCAGATGATTCAACTATCATTTGCTCAGCCACCTCTATCTCTACACTTCAAAAACTAACTCAAGATGCCTTCTCTACAACAGAGCAATGGATGTTAAAAAATCACCTAGCTCTTAATGCCTCCAAGACCAAGCTAATGATTTTTACTCCTTCTAAAGCTACTCATCTCAATATGAACACATTTTCAATCACTAGCCAAAATAACTCTCCCCTAGAATTGGTGTCAGAGACCAAGCTACTTGGGGTACAAATTGACAACCAACTTAAATTTACCTCTCACCTACAAAAAAATATCAAAAAAACCCACCAAAAACTTGGTATGCTTTATAGACAAAATGCCTACCTTACCTCTGCTACTAAAATAACACTCGCTTCATCCTTCCTTATCCCCTCCCTTCTCTATGGCGCCCCACTCCTAACTAATCTTCAATCCTCTCTCAAAAAACAACTTTCCTCTTGCTACAACAAAATTGCAAAATTCGCCACCAGCCACAAGTCTTCCACCCACCACTATTTTTCCCTCCAGAAAGTAAAATGACTAGAACTTCCCAATCAACTCACTTACACTCAACTAACTCTAGCCCACAAGCTTATTCTCAACCCCTCCCTCTGTCCTTCCCTTTCTTCTGCTTTTAATATGCATCTACCCAATAGTGTATTAAGATCAAACAATCAAAACCTACTCAAAGTCCATAAACCTACACATCCCCCAGGCAAAAACCTTCTATCCTTCAACCTAGCTCGCATCTGGAACTCCCTTCCTCCACTCATCCGCACCACCTCTAATCACTCTGCTTTCAAAAAATCTCTCTATACACACCTAGCATCTCAGTGGGAATGCTACTGCTCCCACCCTACATAACCTACTCTTCTCCTTCTCTCATCCCTCAGTGCTCTGCTTCATCTTAATATACCCAAAATTCTATAGAATTTATTAGATAAGTCCTTATATTCTCTTTTTCCACCACTTCATCATGTCACTGTACCTCCTCTTCCACTCTAGTAACTAAGTTTTCCTAACTACTCTGTATAAATGGATATTTCTGTGCTAAATAATTATTACATTTTTCTGCACAATGTATTTAGCTGTACACTTGCTGTACTATTTGATTTGCTTTCTTTTTTACCTATTGTTAAACTTTGAATGTATGTGTGAATATATGTTTGTAAGAATGTAGAATGTATTTTGGAGCTTTTCTCCCCAGGACTCCATTGAAAACGGGTACCTTGTGGCCCAGTGGACTATCCTGGTAAACCAACTGCAATAAAATAAAATAAAAAATAAAATAAATACAGACATAAACACATTTATAATCACTGTTTATTATGGAAATGGGCATGTATGAAGCTAGATCTAATGAGTCTTTACCCTCTTTAGTTATTACAGCCACCGCTTCCTTCTAGGATGTTAGTACTTATCCTCCTCTTAAAATACTGTTAAACAAAACCCTCCTTAACTTTATCAGTTTTTCCCTTCTAGCTTCCAAACTTCCACAGGAATATCACAGGACTTTCCTGTGGATTGGCTACAAATCACCATTTTTATCTTATCTCCTCCTCTCTAACTGTTAATAATTGAAACTCATTTACCTCTAACGTTGGCATATTTAATTCTTCCATAAACATTTCCATTTGTACCATTTCTTGATTTCCATATTTCTCTACTTTATAAAAGACTTCCATAGAATTTCCAAAATATTTCTAGTACGTCTACAGGATCTCTTGTCATCTTCCTTGTTATAGACTAAGTTTTCTGACAGTCCTTTCTGTTTTCTGTTGCCCGGGTCATTGTGCTAAAAGTTTTGGTGCTCTAGAGTTATTATCAAAAAACAGTTGCTTAACAGCAATCTTTCTAAGTGCATGCATATTATTGAGGTCCCTTATCTTCTGTTTAGCATTCGACAGTTACTCCTTTTCTTGTTCTGTGAGATTCCCCAATTCTGTATTACTTTAACATCTGTCAGTCCCTCTAAATAATTCTTGTTACTTCTTAACCATATCTCTCTTTCTTTTAGTTCCACCCTATTTCTAAACACCACTTTAATTTTATCCCACTCCCTAGCTATATTTTCAGAAGAAATTTCTATCTTCTGTAATAGCTCCTGAATATTTCCACTGCCCATTCCTAACTAATGTCTCACTTTTATTTCATTACCCTGAGCTTTTGTTTTAGTTATTATTAGTTCATGATCTAAAACAGTTATTGGATGCATATCAAGACTTATTGGGTGCTTATCAGGACCTTCAATTAAATGCACATGTTCCTGTGAAATATAATTTCTGTCTAGCCTAGCCCAATTTTTGTACCTAGTGGTATAATATGTAAATTCACACCGAACACCTGCTACTGAGTTCACAACTACCATGCCAGACATTTTCATAAATAAATGTCTTCAAAAATATATATTCTGTTGTTATATTTTTCCTTCTAGCCCCCCCTCAGATGCATCTTCACTGTTGCAAATCAAATTCCAGTTCCCACCTATAAGTAATATTCCCTGTTGATTATTTCTCCCAGAATGTTTAAGCTCCATTATAGCAGTTTTAGGTGGAATTTAAATACATGCCAGGGTAATCTTCTTCCCTTGCCAGTAGCTCCTTAGTAATAGAAATATACCATTATTATCTTTTTTTTCCATCTTCTATCACCATTGGAGCTCTTCTTGCAATTAATATAAGTACTCCTGTTTTCCTCTATCCCAGATATTCTGCTGAACAACCATCCTGAAATCCTTTCTTTATCAAGTTCACACGCTCAGTTCTTTCCAAATGCATCTCATATAGCATACTTATTTGCATTCTACATTTTAATATAGTTCATTACTGTTTCTTTTTTGTATATATCTGTTAGACTATTCACAGTTAAGTATATATAGAATGTGTTATCATTATGTTAAGAAGTTATTATTCCTACCTGTTATGTGAAACAGCTTTTTTAATGTGTAGTTTCAGTGTTTGTGTTACACGCATACACAGTTTGGCAGGTTGATATTTTATACAGTTGTTTCTTATCATATCCATTTGAATCTATGTCACATCTTTTTATGTTTTAGTGAAAACCCTCAAACAAAACAAACAAAAAAAAACAGACACACCCCAGAACACCCCTAAAACTTATTAACCTAAAACTAACATGCAAAACTATGTACATCTTCAAATATTGAAGTTTAACCCTCCTAATAGGAGCAATTGTGTAAGACTGACAGCCACGCTCAGAGACTTGGATTAATCTATAACAAAGTTTATCCATGCTATGATACACAGTACACCCCGTAGTTCTACTTCCACTAAGTACTGTCTATTTTTGTCTTATCTTTATTCCTCTCCCAGTTTAGAAAAAACACATGAATACTTTCAGAAAATATTATCTCCTAGCCTCTGAAAGAAAGAATTATTCTGTTTTTATTGTCCCTTATCAGATTGACTCCATAAAGACATGAGAACCAGATACACAGTTGCCTCTACTGCAGATGCTCATTTATTTGCTAGAGTAAAACTGTTTATTCTGTTCAGTGTTCTTTTTTTATTTGTTTGCTTCCCTGTAAAACTTGCTACTAGATCAAGCCAAGGGACTTATTCCAGTCATTCTACTATGCAAGAGTAAGAAAAAGCATATAAATTGTTCTTGTATTATGCTCTTTTGTCCAGACTTTTCCTCTTTTTTACACTGCAGTGCCTACATTTCTTAAAACTGAACAAGGAGAAAGAAATAAGGGAAAAACAGGGGTACCTGTTTACTTTAGTATCGCTAATACCCTCAAAAACAACTGAAAGAGCCTTACTTAATAACATACAGAGTATGTCATGCATTGTAAAAATACTGCTGTATAGAAAAAAAATTGTTTTACTTACAGTTAACTCTTTCCTTCATCTTCCCCTCTCCTAAATGTTCTTCTGAACATTAATGACATGAAGTAGGACATATGCTTTGGAGTCCCTACAAGTTTAACAAAGTCAAGTAAGTCCAATATTTCCATTTTTTTGTTCTGTCATGTTTCACAAATATAATTAAAGCTTTGTAATCCCACATTTGTCAATTTCTGAGTTGCCACTTTTCTTCCTGTTGATCTCCATCTCCCAACCCCAGTCTGTGTTTCATCTCCAACTTACTCATGGTTCTTCTAGTCAACTCTTCTGTTTTTTCTGTCTCTCAAGCATTTGCCTTTGAAACATTGGAAATGTTTCACTGACACAGACTCTCTATAAGCTTTATTATCAGGAGAACAAGGAATAGAATGTTCTTCTGTTTGATAACTCACTTTTTGTTGGACAAACTTTTATATTTCTTCCTTAGCATGTGCCTCATCAAAAAAAAATGATTTTGACCCTCCAGGAAGGAATATTCAGAAAATACCTGAAACAGTACCTTGAATATCATGCCTGCTTCTCAACACTCTCTGATCACTGGAATAAATTTACTCATCTTCTGCCTGGTGTACAGTGAGTAATAATTTCCCACAAACATTCTACTGTCTCCAGTTTTAGTACTTTGTCATTCTGCCACTGTTTTATCAGAATCAACTGTTTCTCCTGGTAGGATTACATCTTTACTGTTAAAGGTCTAGGTTACTTTCTCATGGCCAGGTTTGGAGCATACACATGATGTGCCTTTTCAAAAAGCAACTTGTGCAGTGGAATGCCAGTCTAGTTGCTTATTTGTGCTTTCATAAAATTAATATAGTCTGTTCCTTCCAACTTCTTTGGTACAGCAGAAAATCTCAGGTTTTCCCTATGTGCTCATTCCTTTAATTCTATTATTTTTTAAACATCTCTTCTTGAGCAGTCTCATACTTAGCCATCCTTTTCTTCATTTTGACTTCATATTTTTTTGCAGTTTTATCACCTTATCTGAATATCTGTTTAAAGCTTCTTTCAATTTTTCCCAACCTTTTGTTATTTGAGGTCATATACTCCTTCAGTGTTTGTTTATTTTAACCAGCTCTGAATACATTTGACTTATTTTTCCTCTAGGTTACTGGAAGTCATGTCTTGCACCAAAGCTGGAGCCTCCACTGTTTTTTTTTGCTGAACAGCTGCAGAATTCTTCCCATTCAATATTTTCTCCTCACCTTTTATGATTGGTTTTCTTGCAGGTTCCCCAAATTTCTGTTTTGCTGATATGCAGGCAGTGCATTTACTAGCCAGTTACTAAAATTTACCCAAAAAAGACAAGTTTACTGTCTATTTTTTCTGAGTTTCTGTTTTTACAAGTAACCAAAAAATGGAGGATGCAGAACAAACCAGTAAGCAGAAACAAAGCACCCTGAACCACTGCTAGGTAGGCACACAAATTTATTAAGCCGAACAGTTCACTCGAAAAAATAACGCTGAATCAAATCACCATACGTTTTCGTCCACAACTTCATCAGATTACTCGATGAAGTAATCTGATGAAGTTGTGGACGAAAACGTATGGTGATTTGATTCAGCGTTATTTTTTCGAGTGAACTGTTCGGCTTAATAAATTTGTGTGCCTACCTAGCAGTGGTTCAGGGTGCTTTGTTTCTGCTTTCTGTTTTTACACTGGGAGAGCTGAAATTAAGCTGATTTGATGTTGTCCTTTTTATTCGTCCTCAACATATATGTTATGGATCTGATCTCGGATCTGACTCAGCTGCATTCTACAGACTTTTGATCCAATTCCTGAGCTTCTCCTTCTACCCATAATTCCCTAGTCCTTTCCCAATACTCAGATCTCATTTGCTGCCAAAATGAACTTCTTGTGGGATTAAAATCCTGATTTTTGATGCCCACAGAGACTGCATTTATTGTGTAGGAGCAGCACACCTGGGTATGAACTGTACCATTTGTGAGGGGTTTAACTCCAGGACTATAGCTGACAGATGAAACAAATTAGTCCTCAAAGGGTTACTACTCCCCTCTTCTTCCTCCAGGGCTCCAACCCCTAGCAAATCTTCCAAGGCTCTGTCAGGGAAGAGAAAAAGATCCCTGCCTAAATCTACAAAGACTTATTTTTCCTCAGAACCTCTACAAAACATACAGAGTTCCTCTGATCTGACTTCATCAAAGCCAAAAAGGAAATCTACAGATCCTAAGCCTTTGGATCCAATAGTCATTTTGTGTACTCCTCCTGCTCAACCCACTGATCAGAAACCATCAGATCTGATCAAGGGTACTTTTTAGACTCCAAGAACTCATTCTCCCGAGTTCATCATAGACCTTATATCTCCTTGGCTCCACACCCCTCTTATGCAAACTTTGAGGATGCACTCCAGACCTCAGTCTATTACCTCATCTATCAGGTCCTCCAGAAGTGTCTCTGAAATGGAAGTGGACAGGATGAAGAGAAAGTTTTTCAGAGCTCAGATCCAGATAGGGGTTATAGCAGCTCCATCTCCCATCAGATCCATCAGCCTTCCATCCATGTCCCATACAACTGTATTTCCTTCTAGGTTTTGTCTTTTAGTTGTGGAGCCCCAGGATCTAACATCGTCTGTGTCAGAGCCGAACAGAATAATGTCTTCATCCCCGACTGTCTCCCTGACCAGTTCCGCTCCTGTTCCCTTGTATCAGGATGAGTCTCAGAGCTGGGATCTACTCCGATGGTGGAGCCTTCCTTGCCCCTCAGAGCCTCAGTGCTAGATAGCTCAGGGCTGACTCCCTCCTCAAGACATAAATCCAGTCAAATTCATGCATTGCCTACATTGGAGGTCCTGGCTCTGGTGTGGCCGGCCAAAGCTTTCCTGGATCCATCAGCCTTCTAGGTTGTGGAGAGAGTGTTCTCACATTCAAGAGATCCAGTCTCTCATACATCCTTGGATCCTACATCTTATCCCCCTTTGGTTCTGAGCTCTGATCCCATCAGGGTTACTCCACAGGGACAGCCAGTACCAAGCAGCATCCATAGAGGAACTAGTCCTCTCTTTGGACACCTTTCCAGAGTGTCTTACTAAAGAGGTTTATTAAAAGAGAACATGCAAAAGGAGACACATAGATTTTCCTCTGGAATCCATCACTAAAGATACTGACTTTGATGAAGGTGAAGAGTCCCCCAGATCACCAACTGATGACATCTCCTTTGGAGACATTTTGGAAATCCTTAAGCAAACAGGTGGTTGGTCCTCAGATAACCCTTCTCCTGAGGTGTTAGCATTCCTGGAGGCTTTTGGTTCTGTACTATGTATGGCCTGGGTGACTCCCCAGGCTGATGAGCTTATCAACCTATTCTTTTGCCAGGAATGGAAGAAACCAGATTCTGTTGAACCAATCCCACATCGACCTGACAAAACGTTAGCCCCTCCAAAAGAAAGACCACAATAGCACAAAGGAGGCACTGTTGATGCAGTTGTTGTGGTGACACCCACAAAGAAGGAGCAAGCAGAACAGAGCTCCTCTGTCCACCCCCTAATGGGCAGTCCAGGGAGCCAGACATACTTGGAAGGCTCGTAGTTGCATCAGCGACATTTGCCATGAGATCCCTGAACTATCTGGCATACTTTACATGAGTGCAGAGAGATTTGACTAATGAACTCTCAAAGTTTCTCTCTCAGAGTCTATGTCTCCAGCAGATTACGGAAGATCATCCTCACAGACTTCCAAGATGGCGGGGATTCAAAGATGGCTGCCATTCTATAAGCACTGCAGTACTTCAGCTCTTCAAATACCTGAGAAAAAAATCAACCCTGTGGAGTTATACTTAGAGTTAAGTTACTAATTGACAGCAATTACTAATCTACCAGAAGTCACTTTTGCTTCTGAGGAAAGAAAATTGGAAAAAATATTTGCTAGTAGCAGGATTGGATCTGATTGTCAGGTTGACTCTGAACAGAGCACTGAACAAAGGACTGACTTATCTCACTGCTGTAACTTTTCCTTGGGAAATAAATCTACTTACAGAGTTTCAAAATGTCTAAAGAGGACAAAAATATGGAAACTACA
This sequence comes from Protopterus annectens, assembly GCF_019279795.1. Classification (NCBI taxonomy): domain Eukaryota; kingdom Metazoa; phylum Chordata; order Ceratodontiformes; family Protopteridae; genus Protopterus; species Protopterus annectens. Next base: position 1,214,541,749 of record NC_056741.1, read on the forward strand.
ACTACCAAAACTAAGATGTCAGTTTCGCAATCGCCAGAGAAAGAATCTTTCCATAAGAGACGGAAAACTTTTAAACAACAAGAGACTGCAAAAACAGGAATAGCATCAAAGTCTGATCAACAGGTCACAATGGAGGAAATAAAATCAGCATTGCTACCCATACAGGATGCTTTAAATGAGCTGACAGCTCAAACGCTTACATTTAGTGACATATGTAACCGGATGCTCGAAAGAATGGAGAAAGCAGAAACTAGAATAGCTGCAAATGAAGACAACATAATAATGCTTACTAAAAGAACAGAGACGCATGGGGCAGACATTCAATCGATGCAAAGCAAAATTCTGGACTTGGAAGCAAGATCTAGACGCAACAATATAATAATCAGAGGGATTCCTGAATCCATTCAATATAATGATCTGATTACTTCTATCACACAAATAGTCGAAATTCTGCTCAAGGACTCTGAGGAGGTTAAACAGATGGTCATAGAAAGGGCTCATAGAGCATACAGAGAATCTCAAGCTTCAAATATACCCAGACCTGTTTATGTTAAAATATTGAACTATCAAGACGTAAGCAAAATACTGTTAACTATAAAAAAATCTGGTGGATTTATAATGTGGAAAAACAATAAAATCTCTATATCACAGGATTTACCAATACAAATAAGGCAATCTAGACAAATGCTGGCTCCATATTGTAAGTTTCTGATTGACAAAAATATCAGATTTCAAATGAAATATCCCAATAACCTAATTTTTACTGTGGATGGCATTAAATACTCTGTAAGCACAAACAAAGAAGCAAGACCTACTTTTTTGAAGCTTTTTAAGGCTCTGCCATCTTCAGAAATGTAAACAGTCCATCTGGCTTTCTGCAACATCAGAGAGAATGGGATTCTCTATTTACGATGATCCGAGGCTTCAAAATCCTTTGTCTGCTTTGTTTCTTGTTCCAGGCCTGATGATTCATCTTCTTATCTTCTTATTTCGTAATTCCAGCTGCAACACGAAGTTCCCACGAAGTTTTATGGCTGTACTGAGCGTTTGTAATCCACGAAGCAACAGGAAATGTATTGGAGGAAGCAGAGGGACCATTTTTACTGTGGCGCAACCAGGAGGTCCGTTCGCGAATTCGGTCCCCGTCAGCGGCCGAAGGAAAGGACTTAGACTGTTTTTACAGTTTTACTACCTGGGAAGTAAGAAGATCTCCTGGAAAGGTTAAACGAAGCCTTTTGGACTTAGTTTGAAGAAAAAAACGACTGTAAGATGTTGGTTGAGTGTTGCAGGTAAATGCTGTGGAAATGTATTGAGCATTAGAAAAGGAGACTGCAATGTATAATGGCAGAAAAAGGTACTGTGGCTTCTTATTTTTTTATTTTCTTTTTTTGTTTCTTTTTCTGTCTCAATGAGTAGATTAACAGGTTAAAATATTGTGCAGTTAATAAACAAAGACGATATAGGTAGTTGCTTTTAAATGTGTAATACAAAGCATTTTCCTTTTTTGTGCTCCTTTCTGCTGTGCTCTTTTTATGCTCTTTTTTTTACCCTTTTGTTCCTCTCTCTGATATAAATGCTCATCACAAGTGAAAATGACATTTTTGTTTTACTGTGAACTGCATTGATTTTTTATTATTAATATGTTAGTATGTTAGTTAGTTGGCATGGGAGGAATAATGTAGATTAAAATAATTAGTTCATTTAATTCAGTAAATGCAGGATGTTGAGAAATGTTAAATAATTATGTACTATCTATGTTAACTAATATTTAATTCTGTTTAGAGCAACAAAACAAAATGTTACATGTTATTGCTGCTTATAAGGTTAGAGTGAATTGAAGTACATTAGAATTTTATGGTGCAATTAGTTCATTTGAATATCCAAAATATGATCAGAGCTGTAGTTACTTATAGTAGTGTTTAGTAAGGAATGGCAGAATTAGGCTTTGTAGACGTAGTGGTAGTTGTAGTAGGTTTTTTGCATGGTGTTTTATTGTTAAATAATAGAATTAGTAGGTTAGTTACTCAGATGGTTTCCAGTAATGTGAAAAACCTATGTTCATCCTGGTCTGAAGGAATAGTGGGTAGGCACTGGGTAGGGATGGGATGGAAGTTTTGCTTCCAAATATTTGTTGACAAGCCAACTTATGTTATTCTAAGGTTGCTTAAAAAGAGTAGACATCGATGTACATTTCTAAGGATTTTTAAATGTGGATAATAGAATCTTGGAATGTCAAAGGACTCCAGAACATGAAAAAAAGAAAGCTGTTCTTTCACTTGTTCCTTAAATCATCAGCAGGTTGTATTTTATTACAGAAACACATATGACTAATGACCAGTGGGTGTCAGTGAAAGATAAGAAATGGGTTAGGAAGATTGTGACGGCAGAAGAAACTACGAACAGTGCAGGAGTGGCAATTATAATTAAGAATCACTTAAAGGGAGATATTTTGGATATGAAAACGGATCAGGAGGGTAGATGGTGTTTGGTACTTCTCACATCCAAATGGTATGATAAACCTATAGTACTAGTTTGTATATATGCCCCCAATGTTAACCAACATCATTTCATAACTTCAATTTATTCCATTTTACAGTCATATAATAATTGCTATATAGTGATGGGTGGTGACTGGAACTCTTACCAAGATCCGAAATTAGACAAGTTGGGTGCTTCTAAAGCGTTCAATAAACAGGCAATGGTAGCATTGAATGAATTGAAAACTGATTTCAAACTGTTTGACCCTTTCAAACACACACACTCACAAGGGAAAGCAGAAAATTTTACGTTTTACTCAACCTGTCATAAAATGTGGTCGAGAATTGATTTTTTTCTAATTTCAGAGGTATTGATTTCAGCCGACCCTAGTGTTTCTAATCAAGCCAGACAACTCTCAGACCATTCAAAGATAACCTTAACCTTAACCAGTAATAATATGAATACTAAGAGGCTTCGAGGGTATAATTGGTCCTTGAACCCATACTTATTAACCAAGGAGGATATATTAATGGAAGTTAAGGAGATTCTTAAACAATTAATATACAATATTTCCCAAAATAGACACCTGGTAGATATAGAATGGGCTACAATTAAAACACAGTTAAGAGGATTATTTATTCAAAAAGCTACTTATTATAAAAAAGTGCAAAATAAGTCTCAATTAGATTTAGAAACTAAAATTCAAGTCTTGGATCAAGATCTGATGAGGAACTATAATGAACAGACAGAAACTGAGTTATTTAGGTGTCAGAAAGAACTGTTTCCACTTCATAATAGAAAACTGTCACTTTATGAACAAAGAAATTTAGTAAAATATGCAAATCATATTCAAACCCCTTCGAAAGCTTTAGCTCGTATTATCAACCAGACGAAATCAACACGGTTAATTTCTGAAATACACTATAACAATACTACATATACTGACAAGGCAGATATCATGAAGACCTTTGAAAAAATTTTTAATCAGATTTACGGAGAGCAGCAGACACTCTTACAAGTTAAAGAAAGAAAAGATTTTCTACAGAAAATCACTTTCCCTAATATTGATAAGGATCTCCATAAAAATTTAATTAAACCAGTTGAAGTCGAGGAGGTGTTAGAGACAATCAAGAAATTAAAGCCTCATAAAGCCCCAGGGCCGGATGGTTTGACATCAGAATTTTACAAATCCTTTAGTGAGATTTTGAGCAATGTATTGGCACAGACTTTTAATTATATTATGCGGAATGGAATTAATGATCCTCATTTTAATGCTTCAAGGACAGTTCTCATATTGAAGGAGAAAGGTGATCCCAAAAATCCTGATAATTACAGGCCCATATCTCTTTTGAATATCGACATGAAAATCATGACATCTATTCTGGTGAGTAGACTGAAAAAGGTAATAAACTTAATTATATCAGAGGAACAGGCGGGGTTTATGGATGGGAGACAGACCACGGATAATACCTTAACGCTTCATACCTTAATCTCTTATGCGAAACACAAAAACCTGAATTTGTATGCCCTAATAATTGATGCTCAGAAGGCATTTGATAGGGTTAATTTGGTTTATTTATTTGACATATTACCATATTTTAATATACCCCAGGAATTTGTTTCAACGTTAAGAATACTATACAATAATGCATATACAAATTTATTTATAAATCACGAATGCTCGAATAGGATACAAATCAAAAATGGTACCCATCAGGGCTGCCCATTATCTCCCATCTTATTTAATCTGTACTTGGAGCCCTTATTTTTACACCTTAAGCAAAATGTATTCTATAATTCTCCAGTTCTGTATGGGATAAAGGTTGGGTTGGCTGCCTTCACAGATGATTTAAACATATACTGTACCACACCTGTTTCTGATACTGAAAAAATATGTACTGCAATAAGAATCTTTGAGAGAATTTCCAACTACAAGCTAAACTTTAAAAAATCTAAAATATTTCCGTTAAAGACACCCACACCTTTTTCAATGCTACCATTGATAGGACAAGTAACGACGGAAGAAAGGATAAAATATCTGGGGATTGCATTCTCCACTGAAAATAGGGTTTTTTTATAAACAATGTAAAATCAACTGCAGATCAAATAACATTGGATCTAGAGAGATGGAATAAATTGAAGTTACCACTGATGGCAAGAGCAGCAATTATAAGAATGAATGTTCTTCCCAGAATGTTATATATTTTTAGAGCTGCACAACTCAGAATTACGAAAACATTTTTAAACGGTTTCATATAGGATTGGGGAGATTTCTGTGGGAACCCAGGAAGACGAGAATATCATATGAAAAATTGATGGTTCCAAAAATAAGGGGGCTGGAGTTACGATTTTGAAATTTACTATTTAGTGATTCAGGCCAATAGGATCTTAAAGACATCATACTTTGATAGTAGTAGTAGAAAATGGACACCCAAATGGGTGCTCCTAACGATATAAGTATATAAGTGAAGTGGGGGTCAATGTTAAAGCTTTACCCTTTCTAAATGATCGAACAATGAGTAAATATAAGTTGATGGAACACATAAAGAGCTATGTAACGGCAATTCAAACTCTTTTTGCTTCCTTAAACTTATTAAAATATATGATGGTATTCCAACCGTTTCATGGGAACCCTAACTTAACAATTGGTAGTCAACTGATAGATTTAAAGAAATTCCCCTTAATTAAGGAATTAACTGTACTTGATTTATATCCTTTTCTAGGGGTAGTAGTACATGATATTTTAAAAGAAATGGAACTTCCTATTTCCTATTTAATCATAGTAAGACAGTTGAAGGACTTAGCAATAAACTATTTTAATAACTTTGAAATGAAAGAGGAGGACTTAATCACTTCTCATAATCTGTGGGAAGCCCTGTTGCAGGATTGAAAATATATAACCGCAGCATATATATTGATAAAAGAGAGGAAGTACAACAAACACATTCTTTTATCGAGTTACTGGAGGGAGAAATTGATATTGTCAGATGACAATAAGATATTGGAGGCATTCAGTACAACATTAAAGTCTGTATCCCTGCAAAAATTGATTTTTACGCAGTTGATGATTTTCAACAACGCATATTATACTCGTCTCACTCTTCACAAATTTGATCCGAAGAATTCACCTATTTGCCCACATTGCTTAGATCAAACAGCGGATTTGCTTCACATGTTCTGGAGTTGCAAGTGTATTTATAAATTGTGGAATTCACTCAAGTTACAGTTACAAAAAATGGGCTACCAAAACTCAACACTCTCTTGGGAGTTTATGATTCTTCATATTCCCCCGGAGAATCTAGGAAAATCAAAAAGGATCGTAATTATGAATATTTGTTTATTAATGAAATTATATATAGCCAAAAATTGGTTGAACCCAGACCAGACATCGTGGGGAAATTTCAGATTGATGGCTATACAACACATCTTAGCGCATAAACTCTTAATAAGCGACCATAAGAAAAATATCAACAATATAAAAATATGGGAGCAAATTTTCAATATTGTGTTGGCGTAGAGGTGCCTATCCACTTTTTCTCGGGACTTAGAGTACAATGTAAAATCAATCTTAGATTAGATATAAGAGGTAGAGACAATACAGTTCGTTGGCTTGATTTGTTATTGTGGGTTTTCTTTTTTTTTCTTTCTCTCTTTTTTCTCTTTTTTTTTTGATTATTAATACTGTACTTATGACCAATATATGAGATTGACATATAATGTGAAGTTAACCTATGGAAGCATTTTGTAAATATTGTACATAGTGTGTGAATTTGTAATATGGTTGTGAAAAACAATAAAAAAAATGTTTATTGAAAAAAAAAAAAGACTTCCAAGATGGCTGCACCTTGGTTAACAGCTTATTTCTAGCTCTCCCAGTGTGAAAACAGAAACTCAGCAGAAAAAGCCAGTAGACTTTTGTTTATGGGTAAATTACAGTAATTGGCTAGTAAGTGTACTGCCTGGATGCCAGGAAAAAAGAAATACAGAGCACCTGGGAAAAATCAGCTACAAAATGTGAGGAAGAAACACAGAATGGGGAAAGTTCTCCAGCTGCTTAGCAAAAAGCAATGCAACCTCCAGACATGACTTCCAATAACCTACAGAAACATATAAGACAACTGCATACAGACCTGGTTAAAATAAACAGAACACTGATGGAGTATATTAACACAAACAACAAAAGGCTGGAAAAAATGGAAGAGGTTTTAAACAGATATTGAGATGAGATGATAAAGCAGCAAAAATCAGAGACCAAAATGAAGAAATGGCTGGCTGAATATGAGACTGCTCAAGAAGAGATGTTTCAAAAAAATAATAGAAGTAGAGGACAGAGTACGTAGGGAAAACCTGAGATTTTCAGCTATGACAGAGAAGCTGGAAGGAACAGACTGTATTAATTTTATGAAAGCACTAATAAGCAACTGAATTGGTATGCCCCAGCAGGGTTGTTAGCTGAAAGGCACATTGTGTGTATGCTCCAAGCCTGGCTATAAGAAAGCAACCTAGACCTTTAATAGTAAAGATGCAATCCTATCAGCAGAAGGAGTTTATTCTGACAAGAACAAAGTACTAAAAGTGGGAGACAGCAGAGTGTTTGTGGAGAATGATTACTCATTGTACACCAGACAAAAGAGGAGCAAATCTATTCCACTATTCAGGGAATGTCAATATGCAGGTATGAGATTCAAACTGCTGTACCCAACTGTCAAGGTATTCTTCCCTGAAGGGACAAAATATTTTTTTTTTGATGAAGTACATGCTAAGGAAAGTTTGTCCAACAAAAAGAGAGCTGTGAAGCTGAGGGAAATTCTGCTTCTTGATTTTCTAGTAATAAAGAGCATAGAGGGACTGTACCTGTGAAACATTTTCAAAATTTTCAATGGAAAATGTTGGAGAGAAGGAAGGGAGCATGAGAGTTGACTAGACGAATCAAAAGTTTGTTGGAAATGAAACAGAGACAGGATTTTGGAGATGAACAGTAAGAAAACCGGTAACTTAAGATGAGATTACAATGCAATAATTATATTTATGAAATATGACAGAAAAGAAGGTCTAGAAATATTGGACTTTTTCAGAATTTGTTGGACTTGTGAGGGTCTCTGAAGCACATGTCCTACTTCATGTCATTAATGTTTGGAAAAGTGCTTTGGGAAGGGGAAGAGGAGGGAGAAAGTTAACTGTAAGTAAAGATTTTTTTCTCTTAAACCAGTACCACATGTGGTTTTATTTATATGCTATAAAGTAAAGATTTTTTCAGTTATTTTTAAGTGTAGTGGGGATTGTAAACAGGTCATTCATCTTCTTCTTTCAGCTTTTTCCAGTTAGGGGTTGCCACAGCAGCTTGCCTATCTGCTCATGATTGGAAGAGGAGTTTTACAGTGTCAAGTTGCCAGCCCAGCACCCAACCTTCCACAGAAGGTACAGACATACACACGTACTCACACCTAGGGCCAATTTAGAGTGTCCAATCCACCTACAGCATGTCTTTGGGATGTGGGGAGGAAACCGGAGCACCCAGAGGAAACCCACGCGACCACAGGAAGGACATGCAGACTCCACACAGAAGGCACCTCAGCCGAGGATCGAACCGGAGAGCCTCTTGCTGTGAGGTGGCAACGCTAACCACTGCACCACTACAGCCACCTGGATTGTAAACAGGTACTGCTGTTCTTTTTTTTTTCTTTTCTTTTCTTTCTCCCTTCTTCTCTCTTTCTCTTGTTCAGTGTTAAGAAATGTAGGCACTGCAATGTAAGAAAAAAAGCCTGGTTAAAAAGCATGATAAAAGAAAATTAATATGTTTTTTTTTTCATTCTTGCATGGGGAATGACAATGACTGAATTAAAGACTTTATATTGATTTAGTAACAAGATTTAAGACAGAACAAGTAAATGAAAAAGAACATTGAATATTATGGGGCTTTTTTCTAGCAAATACATGTATGCCCATTAAGAATTCTGCAGCTGATCTTCATGTTTCCATGGAAACAATCTGATAAAGAAAAATTGGATGCCTGGCTCTCCTATCTCCATGGAGACAATCTGATAAAGAGAAACTGGCTACAGCTTGGTGGAGAGTGATGAGCTGAGAAAAAAAAGAAAAGAGAAATTGGCTAGGAGATAATGTTCTCTGAAGGCATTCAGGGGCTTTCCCAAGGTAGATGATGTTCTCTGAAAACATTTGGGGGGTTCCTAGCTGAGAAAGCTATAAAGATAAGACAAAAACAATCAGCACTTAGTACACGCACAGGCTTCACCATGTGTCTTAGCATGGATAACCTCTCTTTTAGGTTAACTCAGGTCTGACATTGTGGCTGTCAGTTTGGGAATTTTGTTCCTATTAGGAGGGTAAAAATTCAATATTTGAAGGTGTACATAGTTTTGTGTGTTAGTATTAAGTTAATAGGTTTTAGGGGGGTATTGGGGTGTGTTTGTTTTTTATTTGAGGGCTTTTAATAAACCAAAATGTTTTATAACACGTGGCATAGACTCAAATGGATATGACAAGAAACAACTGTATAAAGGTTCAACCTGCCTAACACTGTATGCATGTAACACAAAAGCTGGAAGTAGACATTTAGCAAAAAAAAGTTGATTAGGAGAATAGATGAGGGATCTGAGGTAAAAATTAAAGTGGGTGGGGTCCTCTCTGATAATTTCTGCTTGAGCAGAGGAACCAGGCAGAGTGTCCTATTTCCCTTTTATTTTCATTATATTTAAAACTATTACAAAGAAAATAAGGGACTCAGAAATTCAAGGATATAATTGGTATCATGGTCAAGAAAAAAAGCTGGCTTATTTGCAGATGATATTATTTTATACCTGACAAAACCAAAAAAGGACATTACAGTGTTGTGGAACATTCTAAGAGAGTTTCAGATCTTTTCAGGATACAAAATTAATGAAGCTAAAACAAATGCAATAGCAGTAAGTTATGTACCCATACATGAACTGGTTCAGGAATATCCATATTTATGGGGGCATGATAAAATTAAGTATTTAGGAGTATGGATTAAAATGATTCTAGTGTGGCAGTTAAAAATATGTGGGATGAGACTAAACAAAAGATAATACAAAAACTGAGAAAATGGAAGTTTTTATATGGCTATGGATAGTAAGATACAAGCAGTTAAAATGTTTTAGTCCTATTAGTCTTATACACAAGTCAGGCATATTTTTATCAACCAGAGGAGAAGTTGTGGATAGCAATTAATACAGAGCTGAAGGACTTTATCTAGGAGGGGATGACAGCAAGAGTCAAGTGGTATAAGCTGATTCTTACAGTAGAACAAGGTGGATTGGGATTACCCAATTTGAGGGGTATTTCAGAGCTACACAGTTAAGACTCCTATACATAGCACAAGCAGAAAACTATAATTTAAAGTGGAAAGGGATGATGATGAAATGGAAGAAAGCTCAAGAAACAAGGAAAACCCGGGATTTTGAATGCAGGCCTTTAAGGACAATAACAATACCAATAATCATACAGAATATTATATCCATAAAACAGCAAAAAGTATTCCAAGAACTAAACCAACATGGGAATGGAGAAAGGAGTTTCTCCTGATAGGAAAGACTGCACTTAGGGATACAGACAACAGGCAAGAGGGGGCTGGAATTTATTGGAGAAAACTGGAAAAGGAAGCAAGGTATTGGGAATCAAATAACTAGACAGGGAAAGATGATACAATGGGAAGAAGCCAAGAATTTATTTGGACTGCAGGTTAGAGACTGCCTTCCCTATCAGGGATTGATATCAGAGTATAGGCAAAGAGAAAGAAATGTGAGGGGGTCCTAAACAAAATATCATCTCTAATAGAGTTTTTAATAGAATCTAGAACACAAGCTGCCATTAAAATAGGAATTATTAGTAGACCATGTAAGATTTTGCATGATAACTATGAGAATCAATTAGAGGAGGTTAGAAAGGATTGGGAAGAGAAACTGGATAAGCAATTCCCAAAGAAACAATGTCAGGATATATGTATGTCTCCCAAATATGCAACAAAATCTAGAAGATTTAGAATTTTTGCATGGAAATGTTTACATAGATAGTTTTATACCACAGGTTGACTCCATAGAATTTTTCCTCAGGCAGACAGCAAATGTTGGAGGTGTGAAGGGGAGGAAAGAGGTAACTGGGAACATATTATTTTGTGGGAATATGATGAGTTGGCAGACTTTATGGATTCCCTGCGGGATGTACTGTTGGAGATGCTGGCTCGGAAGATTGGTCTGATAAGGGAGGTGATTTTTCTGAGTTGTAATACAGAATTGGAATCGCCAAGACATGGTAAGACCTTGCTGTGTCTAACAATGGTGGCTGTCAAAATAGCAATTACTAGAAAATGGAAATCAAAATCTAAAACAACTACACTAGAAAAAGTGAATAGCAGTGAATATAGTAACAGAGATAAAACAATTGGAACTGAGATATTTAGAAAAGGGTAAGAGCAAACTACATAGGAAAAAAATGGGAATTGTGGGAATAGTACATACAAGGGAGGAATGAGGTTTAAAAGGCAGCTGGACTTAAATGAGCTATGTAATGTTTGAGTGAGAAAGATTGGGTAGATTAAAAGTGATGTATAATGTTTACAATTGGGAGTATGTCAGTATGATTTGTGATGTAAAATGCTTGCAACTAGGATTGTGTTGGTGTGGTTTGTTTTCATTTATATTAATGTATGATTTCCTATGTGGTAAGTGATGGTTTAATAAAGATGTTTCTTGTTTAAAAGAAAAGGCAGGAATCGAATAACCTATGTAATGATGCTTAGGTTATATGATATATAGCAATATATGTGAAGTATAATATTTATGTTAATATAGTTTGATTACTTTTATATGAATGTAAAATTGCCTGTGTCACAAGTGATAATTCAATAAAGGTGTTTGAAAAAAAAAACAAAACAAAAGACCATTCTCACAGCTGGCCATTCTTTTATCTATATTGAATGTGTCCATGAGGCTAATTTTGCATGCAGTAGAAGGTAACTCACAGGCAGCCGATTCTGGCATTGCCATAAGGAGACATGCCTGGATGCAGTTATGTGACTTTGCTGAGCATTTCAAGTCTTCTTTCATTAATGCTCTTTGATGGAACTTCCTTGTTTGGCTCTTCTGTGAAAGAAATGCTTTCCCCTCAGTGACCAGTAAGGAAAGACCCTTTCTGCCATAGGGATTCACTTTTCTAACCCTCAAAAATCCTTCTCAAGGAATCAAAGAGGAGGCAAGAAAATGTGGCTCTCTAATTCCAAGGGATCTTTCCAGGATTCATGCAGAGACAATTCCCTCAGAGGCAGAAGAGGAAGTTATTCGTGACAGAGGTGGCTTGCAAACTCAGAACTTCCAAGACTGTTTTCTGGATAGACCCTTTCAGCACCCCTGAAAGGCTTCATGACTGCTCACTGCTGGAGGCAGTCAGGGACATTTGGCCTTGCACCCAGACACCTGGGCTGCTATAACAAAAGATTCTTTGATGCTAAACATAATAAAATGAAAGAAGGGTTCCAGCCACTGTTAAACAGCTCCAATAATTTATAAAACAATAAACCAAGATGAGCGCTTTTGTCTCGACAAAGAGGAGTTAGTAAAATGATTGAATTCCATGATATATGCCTTATCAAACCTTTTATTGGTGATGTGGATGTAATTTTCATCTGAGGAAGTCTCTTTGTCAAGACGAAAGCGCTCATCTTGGTTTAGTGTTTTAATAAATTATCAGAGCTGTTTAACAGTGGATGGAACCCTTCTTTCATTTTATTCTTGGTCTTGATTGTGCTTTTCTTTTACTTTTTATTGGTTATGCTAAACATAATATCCAGAGGTTTCTTTATACCATTTTTCCAAACACCCCCTATCAAGAGAAACAAGCTTCCAGATGTTCCACCCAGTTGGAGAGAATGTGCAGTTCAAGGAATTCAGAAGCTGTTTGGCAAAACAGCCATCCAGGAGTTCCCACCAGACCAGAGAGAGTTTGGAATTTACTTGAGGTTCTTTTCAGTACCAAAAAAGACAAGGGACCTAAGATCAATTTCGGATCTAAGGAATCTGAACCAATATGTGAGGAAGTGAAAGTTCCAAATGGTCATGGTTCAGTCCATTCTACTTTTTTTATGCATACTATCACATCACAATAGACAAATGCTCTCGAAGACACTTGCACTTTTAGACAATCACTATCTATTTGGAGCCCTGCACTTTGGACTCACTACAGCCCCCAGAGTTTTACAAAGTGTATGGCCGTAGTATCAGCTCACTTGAGACAGCAAGGATTCCAGGTGTTTCCATACTTAGCCGATTGGCTCCTAACTACTCCAACCAAGCATCTTCTAAAACAGTCCATGGACTATTTGCTACAAAATTTGCCAATCTCTAGGCATCGCAGTCAACATTTCCAAATCAAAACTATTACTGGTACAGAGCCTGGAGTTCACTGGTGCTCATTTGAACACAATAAGTCGGATTGCATCTGTACCCCTGCATCATGTGACCACAATCAAATCCCAGGTTCAACAAATCCTTTCTCATCCTGCTTCTCCAGCCAGACTGGTTCTACAGGCTGTAGGTTCTATGGCAGCATCTATAGTGTTAGTCCCCTTAGCACATTACTATATGTGCGTTCTCCGATGAACTCTAGCTGTTCAGTGGTCTATTCTTTAACAACCTCTTTCCTATCCAGTCAGACTCACTCAGGTATGCAGAAACCATCTTCAATGGTGGATCCAGTTGGATGACACTCTCATAGGTAGCCCCTTTGCTCTATCTCCCCCAGTGGCCACAGTGACCACAGATGCCTCCCAACTGGGGTGGGGGAGTATTTATTGGGAAGGACAGTCCAAGGGGCATGGTCCCCCCAAGAGACCAATTTGCATATTAATGTCTCAGAGATTAGAGCAGTCTTTCTAGTGTTGTAGGCACTTCAAGATGTTCTCCCTCTGGGGACCATGGCAATTCAAACCAACAATGTCTGTGGTCTGGTATATCAACAAACATGGCAGAACGCAATCTTATCCTCTCTGTAAAGAAGCTATGACAATGTGACAATGGGTGATCTCCTTCAACTACATTCTAGTAGCAATGCACATTCCAGGGAAATCCAAAGTACTAGCAGACAAGCTCAGCAGGTCCTTTTTGATGCTTCATGAGTGGTCTCTCAATCAATCAGTAGTGGAGAAAATTTTACTTCATTGGGGCTAAACTTGCTGTGCTGTATTTGCTTCCTCCCACAACAAATGCAACAGGTACTTTGTTCTGATCCCCCCTCAGGACTAGTCACCAAGAGATGCTTGGCCCTGTGGTCTCCTTTACATTTATCCTCCAGTACCTCTGATTCAAAAACTCATACAGAAAGCCAGATGGTTGAAAAGCTTGGTTATCCTCATTGCCCTTCTGTCCTTGCCAGGTGTGGTCCCACTTCCTTTGGTCTCATCTTTGTTATCCTCCTTGGATACTGAACCCCAGTCCAGACATTCTGTTACAACCTCAGGGGATAAAACATCCCAGTACTCCAGCCATCAAACTAACTGCATGGTTTCTCCAGTTCCATTAACAGCTAGATAGCCCAGGTTCTCTTCCCTGATTTATTATATACTCTTATCCTCACAGAAAGATTCCACTGAAAGAATTTACAAGAACAAGTGGAAAAGATTTTCAATTTTGGCCCTGAAAAATGACATTGATCCTTTTACTGTCCCCATTTCTTCTGTATTGGAGATTTTAGCTACTCTTTTTAAAGGTGCTAGTTTTTCCACAATCAAACTGCAGTTGGCAGCCATTTCAAATTTTCATTCAGGAGACAATGCTTCTTGCTTGGCTGCTTCCAAATTATGTAAGGCCTTTCTGAAGGTTACCTTTCTGCTCAGACCCCCAGTGAAATATCCATCATCCTCCAGGGATTTAACAGTAGTACTTTAGAGTTTATCTCAAGAACTCTTTGAACCTTCAGCAAAAACTGACTTAAAATTCCTGTCTTGGAAAACAGCATTTTTCTGCTAAAAGGAATTCTGAATTCCGGGGTCTTTCGTCAAAAAACCCATACATTGTTTTTCATAAAGAGAGGGACAAACCATTCCTTCTTTTCTAACAAAAATGGTTTCTGAATCAAATATAAATCAAACCATTTATTTACCAGTCTTCTTTCCAAAATTTTCAAACAAAGGAGAATACTTTATTTAACATTTGTTCACCAGGAAAGTCTGACTAGGACAGAGCCTATTTTCAGCAGAAGCCTAGGGAGAAATGCTCCACATGCATGTCTTTGGAATGTGGGAGGAAACCAGAGTACCCGGAGGAAACCCATGCGGACGCAGGGAGGACATGCAAACTCGGCACAGAAGGCACCCCAGCTGAGAATAAAACCAGAGAACCTCTTGGTGAGAGGTTACAATGTTAACCACTGTACCACTCACATCTTTTAGATGCACATCAACAACTACAGTTCTACTTACACAGAACAAAAGATTTCAGAAAAATAGACCAGCTGTTTGTCTCTTTTTCACCTAGTTGGCTGGGTTCTCCAGCTTCTAGTTACATTGGCCAAATGGATAACAAATTGCATTTCCTGTATATATTGTCAGCAAGGTCTTTCCTTAACAAAACCACCTAAGGCCTATTCAACTAAATCCATGGGCATCTCATCTGGCTTCTGCTCTAGAACTTCCATTGATGATATATTTGTGTGCAGCAGCCACTTGGTCTAATGTTCATACTTTTATTACTCATTACAAATCAGATGTGATTTGCAGAAGCAGAGCTGCTTTTGGTTCAGCAGTGCTCCAGAATAACATTCCATGAAGACCACTCCAGATTTACATAGCAGGAGACTCTGTCCCATATGTCGAGGAAGAATGAAAAGGACAACATCAGATATTAGAGTTATGTACTCACCATAATTAGGCATCTGTGGTGTCCATTTTCATTCTTCCTCAAATCCCCTTCCTCCTTCCCCATTCCTGTTATCTTCTGGAGTGAACTAATGGACATTTGGAACCTGTAGTTCCAGACTTAATCCCTTGTTTACTTTCCCTTCTTCCTCTTCTATTATATACTGAAGCCTTTATTTCAGCAAACTCAATCTGAGGCATTGGGGAAGGACTAGGGCATTATGGTTAGTAGGAGGAGCTTGAGAGTTTGATCTTTAGTCTGTAGAATGTGGCCGAGTCAGATCTGAGTTCAGATCCATAACCCATACATTGAGGAAGAATGAAAATGGGCAACTCAGATAATTAGTTATGGTGAGTACATAACTTTAATTTACTCTGTGTGTACCTATCTTGGAAGTATGACTAAGGACCATTGATATAGGACTGATCACAATTATGTGCACATGAGCATAGTCAGTCTGATATGACATTCATTATCAGGAATCCTTTCTTAATTAACACATTAATTTCAGTTGTTTGTGACAATACTCATCGCTACCTCCTGTGGCAGATGCCGACAATACACAGCTCTGTGGAATACATCGCATAATAGTGTGGTGATTGCATTTGTTTTTATCTGTCTGCATGATAACTGTCACACAGGAGTGCCTTAGGCAAAGGTTTTACATACATTACACTCTCTTCCCATATTTGTAATGCCACACACATCTACATATGGGATGCATACCCATTAGAATATTAAAGTGCAAAATTCCCTTTAAGGGTGATCTTCCTTGTACATGTGTTGTCTATTTCTCTGGCATGTGCAGTAATTGCAGTTAATACACAGCTCAGTGGTAATATTGACACCATGGGTTAGATTCCAATAAAAGGAGATTGTGGCTTTTGAGCCATTTGTATTTTACATGTTATACTGACAAAATGCATGCTATGCAAATCTCCCCAATGTATGTATTGTCCTTGCTGTCATCTCATCTCAGCATGTTAATGACATTTATATCTCATTTAATCTCCTTTGTTACAGTGTTACTTTCTGTAACTCTCACATCCTATAATATCATATCTGCTTTTATTCACCTATATTTGCTCTGGAAGTGGGATGACCACCAATTATTATGACATACATATTACACACTTTAATTATTACAAAATTGCCTTCATGACATACACAACTTTAAATCAATTATCTTAGAACAATATGAACATTTACCCTATCCTCTTATGTATGTCTGTATACATATCTTTGATTTCTGTACATGTTGTCCTCAGTACAGTTTCCCTGCCTGGTAACCCGTGTGTTTTAGTTGCCCTTGCCATTTACCCTCCATTCTTACTTATTTCTGTATTCATATGTTTGATTTATGTGCACATTGCACTAAGTACACTTTCCCTGCGTGGTACATTGCTTGCATTATTTGGCCTATGTAGCTCTTTGTGCTGTCCAAGTAAGCATGCTTAACAGGTTTGCCCATAGGCAAACCTGTTTGTTTACTGTGTGTGCTTGTGCTGCTCATCATGATTTTGTGTCCACCAACACTGTTGCTAACTACAGTAATGTGCCTGCATTTGTGTAGGTGTGATGAGCAGCATGCATATGTGATTATCGCTGCTGCTCATCACGCTTTCGAATAAAAATTGTGTAAGCTTTGCACAAGGCCTACATAACTGTTCATAAATTTCTGGGAGTCTCAACAAAATGCTGGTAAACAGACACTGAAGAAGAAATAGCAGGGGGCGTTCCAAAAAAATTCAGGACCCCCCAAAACCAAGGACACTCCAACAAATCAGAATGACTATTTAAGGGACCTTGTCCCCCCTCTAGTGGTCCTTTTTACCATCCAATTAGTCCAAATCTCAACTTTTCTCTTTGGCAACAGAAAGTCTCAGCCAAATGGTTTTGGAAAGTCATTCATTGAAGTTACAGATGGCAGTGAAAGGAAATACCTTCCTTTCCAGTGGGTAATCCATTATCCAGTAGACCAGACTCCTTTAGCCCCCATCCTTCAACACATTCTTTACCAAGGAGTGATAGAACCAGTTCCTCCTTCCTTGGTTGAAAACGTTTTTTATTCAATTATGTTTTAGTGCAAAAGAAAGAACATGTTTTGGAGAATAGTTATAGTTCCTTCTTTCCTAAACATGTTTGTGATAATGCCCAAGTTCAAAATGCTGTTATTTCACAGCCCATTACCTCTTCTTCCTCATTTAAATTTCCTGGTACCACTAGATTTAAAAGATGCTTATTATCACATTCCTATTCATCCAAACTTCAGGCAATTTTTAAGGCTGTCTGTCTGTGCCACATTATCAGATCTCTTCCTTACCCTTTGGACTATCTACTGTACCACAAGTGTTTACAAAGTGTCTAGCTCTAGTTATGGGTCATTGCAGGCTACAGGGTATCTGCATTTTTCCATAGTTCGACAACTTGCTTTTCTTTGCAGCCTTTTTCAAAGTGTCAGGAATATCTTACTTGGGTGAGAGAGCTCTTAAACACATGCTGGGATCCAAAAAGAACATGAAAAAGTCATTTTTTTACTCCTTCACACAGGATTGTGTTCCTGGGGTATCAGACAGACACCTCAGTTCAAACAGGATCGCCCCCAGGAGAAAATATGTATTCCTATGGTTTTCAACTCAGACTTCAGTCTCTTTGAGGGAATACTTCAGGATTTTAGGTCTCGTGGCATCTATTATTCTCATGATACCCCTGGCAAGACTCCACATGAGAAGGATACAGTGGTGTCTGAAGTGTGTGACATATGTAATACCCTTGCCTAACATACTTTTGCACTAACATCCTTTGTCTTTTCAAAATCCTGGTGCTGGGGTTTGCCAGAAGAGAATCACTTGGTGGAGACAGCAAGTGTCCCTAAATATAGGTGTCCCTATCTACCTTCCTGCTCCACAGCAGTCACCACAGATGCCTTGGACTTTGCCTGGGGAGTAGTTTCAGAAGGGATAAAAGTGGAAGATGTGTGAGGCCCCCATAACAGATTTAGGCAGATAAATATTAATGAGATGCTTGCTCTAATCAAGAGACTCCACTATCTGAATCGTCTTTGGTCTGTTTGATTTCTTCAAGTTTTTACAGACAATACCACAATCATGTAGTACATCTAAAACCAAGGGGGAACCAGGTCATAGCCCCTATGCAGACTAGCCATGTTAGCTTGGGATATAACTTCACAACACAATCTCACTCTACAGGCATCCTACAGTCTATCAGAGCAAACTTGTGTGGCACATAAGTTGAGCAGGACAAAGGTAGACCTTTATTAATGGAAACTAAATCCATCTATGAAGTTGATTGGCGTTGGGGTATATCAAATACCTCTAATCTTGTGTGAGTAGATCCATTCTGTAAGGAAGCTTGTGGCAACTGCCCCTGACATTTCCAAAAGAATGGAGAACTGTTGCCTGGGCCAGAAGGGACTTCCTCAAGTAGACCTATTTGCCTTCTCTTGGAACAATCATCTGTCAAGATTCTGCTCCCAGACTCCACGCAAGAAGGCCTGGAAGACAGATGCCTTTTTCTTTCCTCAGATAGGAATGCTCCTGCATACTTTTCCACCTTTTCCAATGATATGCAAGGGTACTGCTGAAGACTTAGAAGGAATCCCCCAAGATCATTGTGGTGACTCCCTTCTGGCCCAGGCAGCAGTTCTCCCTTCTTTTGGAAATGCCAGGGGCAGTTACCACAAGCTTCCTTACAGAATGGATCTACTCACACAAGATTAGAGGTATTTGATATACCCCGACCCCAATCAACTTCATTTGACTGCCTGGATAATATGGTCTTAATTCTCTCTAGGCACTTATTTACTGAGGATGTACAGCATATACTAATGGAGGAAACAGAAGCCTGCTACCAGATAATCATATATTAGCAAACAGAAAAGGTTTTCTAGTTGGTGCCAACAACATAAGCAGCACCCATTCAGAGCTAGTAGTTCACTGGCCTTTCTTACTTCCTCATCAAGGTTTCATTTATTGGCCATTTCAGCATGTCTGTCCATGGATCCTACTCTTTCAGTGCATTCTCATGCCAAAATGTTTTTGAAAGGTGTTTTGCATAGACGTCGTCAAGTTGCTTCATTTCAACCAGCCAGTCTGGCAGACTTGAGATTCTTGACATGGAAAACTATTTCACTGATTGCTTTGACCTCTGCAAAAAGAGTTTGAGTTGCAAGCTCTTATGGTGAGTCAGTCCTATCTGATTTTCCACAGAGATGGTGTTTCGTTGAGAACTAATCCTCCTTTTCTGCCTTAAAGTGGTATGCAAGTTTATTTTAAGCCAAACTAACCATCTCCCCATTTTTTCTTTCCCCAAACCTAAAAATTAGGAAAAAGGGATACTACACACCTTGGTCATCCACAGACAACTCAGGAACTCTCTCTTTATATCAGTTGTTCATCTCTTATGAAAGTAAGACAAAGAAACAACCTGTGTCAAAACAGTTGTTTCAAAACAGACTATTTCTAAACAGTTGTCTCAGGCTATTACATTTTGTTATACTCTCCACAACAAAACTATTCCAGGCAGGGTCAAGGCCCACTCTACTAAGGCCTTGGCTTCATCTGTTGCCTTTTGGAAAGGGTTGAATTTTAGAAGTGTTCTAGAAGCAGCAGCTTGGTCCTCTATACATACATTAACAAGATATTACAAGCTTGATTCCTTCTCTAGGTCTAGATCAGGCTTTGTTAGGACCATTCTCTAGGTGGTCCTGAACCCTCCCCCTTCCCAAATGAAGTTAGCTAAGGTAATCTATCTATATAGCTAAGACTGCTGCAGCAGTGATCAGTATGATTAACATAGTACAGTTGTGTAAGTAAACTTACCATAAAAGTAGATGTTGGAATGATCACTGCTGCAGTAGCCAATCCCTCCCTCCATCCTCCTTGTTTCTGGTGTGTTGTCAATGCCACAATATGAATAATTATTTATTTTGTTGCTTCTACTTTTGTCCTTTTAGGGCTCAGCCTCTCTCTCTGTTGGCATGAAAGCTCTGAAGGGCTTGGCAACCAGACCTGTCTTTTCAGTCAGCTAAGCTCGAGCTGACTGATGGTTTGGGTGTGTGCAAAGTGCTCTGAAGCTTTAGAAGTTAGCCTGCTGTTATATCTTTGGTAAAATATAACCCCTATAGCTAAGACTAAAGGTACTGCAGCAGTGATCAAACACCTTCTGAGATGTACTTTTACAAACCTTTCTTGTTGTATACTGCTGGTGCAAGTGTAGCGCATACCTCTCAACTGTACAGATTTCCACAGAATGTCCAGATTTTTGCCTCATATTTTTGGCTTGTTACTCATAAAATTGTGGTTTTCTGGCAAAGCATTGCCAAATCTGAGAACTAAAGTCAGAAAATGACAAACATTTGAGATTCAGACTTCATACTCTTCTGAAAATTCATGCTAATGGAAAACCTGTTATTCTATCAACTTAAGTTTGTAAGAGCAAAATTTAAAAATTGTCCCTATTTTTTGGGGGGGGGGCCTTTGTCCCCCCATTATGTATGGCTTTGTCCAGATTTCCTGCTATAAGAGGTTGAAGAGCTATGGGTGTAGGATAGGTGCTCTCCGCAGAGCCACTCAGCAGTTTAGATTTTTGATCTGTTCCTTATAAAATTTGTAATTTTTCTGGCAAATTACTGAAGAATGAAGTCACTAAGTTATGACATACACGAGTTTCAGACTTCATATCCTTCAGAAAAATGCATGCTAACACAAATCATGTTTATTTTTTCTAGCAAGTTAAGTTTGTAAAATAAATATTTCACATCCGTCCCTATTTTGGAATGTTGTCCCCCATTATTTAGATGCTGTCCAGATTTTTTGAACTAGGAAGTTAAGAGGTATGACTAAGTATGAGTTTCAGGCCTTGCCATGCCCGATAGGTAAGCAACGGCTGACCTGGCATGACTTTGCCCAAATCCTTGAGCATTTATGCTAATTGCCAAAAAAAAAAGGCCGTGTTTGCAAGAATGCTGATGTCATTAGGGGTTATTGCTTACAGATTGTGCATTACTTCTGTTACATAACAGAAAGCTTATTTAACATTTAGGTACTCAACAGTTTATTTATTTTTATTTATTTATTTGTTTTACATTTGTTAACCGGGATGGTCCGACTTAATACATGTCCCTTTTCAGCGGAGGCCCAGGGAGAAAAGCTCCAAACATACATACATACAGAAAACTTTACAGTTATACACGTTGAGCAAGTTTACAAATTCAATTCAGAAGTACATTCAAAATGGATAAAAAGACATGTAATCTCTCATATACAAAACTTGCATGTTAAAGACTTACAATTCAGAATCAGTCTACATGTAGCCGAAGTCTTCAGTAGCATATATTTATTGTGAAGGAGTGAGTCAGGATTAGTACAAGGACATAACTAACGCATTTTAAAGTACTGTTTAAGAATTTTTTTAAATTGGGGTAGAGAAGGTTCTGAAGTAAGCTCACCAGGAAGCTGAGTTCCAAGTTTTGCCAACAGAGTTGGCAAACAGAGTCTCCAGCTAAATTGTTGGTTTTAACTGTTTCTACTAGCAGTCTGTTGGATGAGTGGAGTGGCTTGAGGTTACTGTAGGAAGTGATAATATTTTTAAGTATAGGCATAGTTTCTGGCTGGTATAGAACTTTGTATGCTACTATTAGTTGGTTACACTGAAGATGGCTAGGTAGTTTCAGCCACCCTAAAAGTTTTAGGTTAAGACAGTGGTGTGTTCTATATGTTGTACCAGTGGCAAATCTGGGAATATGATTATAGCAGCTAGAGAGTTTAAGGTCAGACTTACTCAAGTTTGTGAAAACAGAAGAGGCATAGAGGGGGGTGGACAGTAGATGTGTGTGGGCAATTACAGTCCTAGCTGGTGGTGTCAAGAATGGTTTAATCTTATATAGAGAGACAAGTTTCTTGTTAACTGTCTTAACAGTCCGATCAATATGCCCATCAAATTTAAGGTTATTGTCAACTATTACACCTAAGAGTTTAGTACATGGATCTGGGGAAATAATAGTGCCATTGTTAGATTTTATAGTAAATGATGGTGAGGAGGCCTCACGAGTGGGGGTAAAAAGCAGCAGCTTCGTTTTGTTAGGATTTGATATGAGATGACAATTAGAGAGCCAATTTTTAATTGTGTTAAAAATATTTTGGGATGAAGTCTGCAAATCTGTTGGGGAGGTGGCGGAGCAAATCAGGGTGCAGTTATCTGCATACTGAATACAGGCTGCCTTTGGGATTATTGTGTACAGGTCATTAATGAAGACAAAAAATAGAAGGGGTCCTAATATGGAGCCCTGAGGAACTCCAAGGGAGATAGGTAGAAGGTAAGATGGTTTATCCTGCCATAGCACAGCTTGTCTGCCACTTAGATAAGATTGGAACCAATGGATAGCCTGGTCATCTATGGAGAAGATTTTCATTGTGTGTAAGAGAAGTTGGTGGCTTACCATATCGAATGCTTTGGACAGATCTAGAAAGAGGGCTGAGGAAAGCTTATTATTGCTTTCGTTTTGATTTATAACATTGGAGGAGAGGAGGGCTAAGGTGGTACTGTGGGATGATCTAAAGCCATGTTGAGACCTGGCAAGGAGATTGTTCCGAATAAGATAGGTCAGGAGTTGTTTATGGATACACTTCTCCATAATTTTAGCCAAGGGTGACAGGATAGCCATAGGTCTGTAATTTGACAATTCAGTGGAGCTACCCCTTTTACGGAGTGGAATAACATGGGAAATCTTCCGGATGGAGGGGATGGAAGCATCTGATATAGTTCTATTGAGCAGAATTGAGATGGGTTATGCTATTGCATTTGCAGCTTTTTGTAGATACCCTGCAGGGAAGAGATCTGCAGATAGGATGGTTGGTTTTAAATTCTTAATTAGAGCTCTGATAAGTGATGTGGTAACTGGTAAATAATAAATATATTATATATATATCAATAGTATAATAATAGTAATAAGTAACTAGTAAAACACATTTTAAGTCTGCATCATTCATGAGAGAGAAAAATCACCCACTAAAGGCATTGGGAAGTAGCAGACAGACCAAGTTTAGAGTCTTACTACTTGTCACTTGTAAATCTACAGCAAGGATTATTTACTGCAGTGAGAGTTTTCACACCTCAGCATGAGAGTATGGGGGAGGGTTTATCAAGTTTGTTAGTACTACAAAAGACTCCTCTTCCAAAAAACTGTTTTTATCTGCTTTTTTTGCTGCAAGTAGCTAACAGCTATTTGTAGCATAGAACAAGCGTTGGCAGACAGATAAATGAGGCTGGCTCAGTAAGGCAAAAAGAGAAGCAGCACTTTTACAAAAGGTGCATTTAGAGGACAGTGCTTCACAGTCCTGCCATTATATTTTAATGGCATGAGAAAACAGCACCACTTCCCTACGCCTGGCATGAGTCATACAAAGACGACTTGAAATGTATTCTGGGAAGAAGGAAGGAAAGCAAGAAAATAAGATCAGGTTACCAAGGCAGGCCCCATTATCCGCCATTTTGAGAGAAACACATTAAAATTATAAAAGAAGCACTTAGAGTGATTATGAGGCATTAAAATAGCTCAAAACAAAGATACAATGAAAAAATGTGTTTTTGAGTTCTAAGGTGGAGTTTTCCTTTAACGGAGAGTTATAATAATATTTTTCTGCCACTTATTGCGTGTTTGTCTATGTAAACACAGTGGCTATTTTTGTCTCGAAATCGGCTTTGTATTAGAACATTACCCCACCGCGACTTTCGCGCAGGAATGGGCGTGACCTACATGATTGACAGGGCAAGCCCGTGTGACATTGCATGGAAAACACGGCTGAGTGACAAACTATGCAGATTATCCACTGACATTGTGAATATTCACTGCTGCACACAAAATGAACATGAAGTATACAGTGGCACACTTTGCAAATGTAATTCCTAATCTACAGTTGGTATGAAACACGGCTTTGTATTGGAACATTACCCCCACCAAGGTTTCTGCAGAGGAAAGGAATCTGTGGAGGATGAAAAACACTATTTTCAAGTAACTGCAACAGTGAATTACTTCAAGAAATGCCAAAACCCTTTTACGCAGTAAGGGGGCAAGACCCCCTTCACCCCCCCCCCCCCCCCACCTTTCTGTGAAAATATTTCTGGAGATACAGCAACATGCAATAATCTGAGCAGTGGGACAATGTTGTGTCTTTCGGATTTTCCCTGTTAGGGGTTAACACAGCGGAACTCCGGTCCACTAATGATTGGCAGTAGATTTTTATGTGCCGAGTTGCCGGCCCTGACGCACAACCTTCAACGAAGGTACGCCCATTCATGTATGTCTCCACACAGAAGACGCTCTAGCTGAGAATCGAACAGGACAACGTCTTAATGTGAGGTAACAACGCTACCGCAGCACCACCACTGCAGTTAGTAGTAGGACAATAAATACATTAAATAAATGCAATAAGAAAGACCTCCCAGAAAGGTCGCCACGTGCACTGCGCGCCTTTTACAGAACTGTAATTTTAAGTCTGTGTAATACTGTCATAGTTTGTATACATGCAGCATATTATGTGTTCGCACCCCTCACCCTTTAAAGAACTGTAATTTTAAGTATAATACTGCAGTGCTTTTTATAAACTCAGCATTTTCTGTTTGTTTGAATAGGTAATAGAAAAAGAAATTAGCGTGAAAAGGGTTTTATTGAAATAATTGCAATGTTTTGTATATTCAGTTTGCAAATGATCGTCTTCCGACGTTTATTCAAAGCACTTTAAACATTGCGCTCAGGGTGATGGGCGGGGTTTAGGGCGGTCCTTGCTACTGCTCATCTGGTGGGGTAATGTTCTAATACAAAACCACGAAATCTTCCCCGTAGCTTCATTTGCTATATATACCATCTTTTATGGATTTTCTGTTTAAAAACTGTACAACACCTGCAGCTTACAGTGCTACCTCTGACAACATAAAAAGAAAGACAGGTTGTGGTAGGGGGGCTCTTAAAACTGAAAAGCTAGACAGCTGTTACGTCTTACAATAGCATTAGTGACATGTAATTACGCTACTAACACAAATACACTCCATAACAATTGCCCCTGCTCCGCTAATTTCACGCCAGTTTCCCTAAAAAACATAGCAACATGTGTATAACTAGATAAATGTCACACATTCCTCTCAGCTGCAATACCGCTCTTTTTGGCTTAAAGTGTTGTTCCAGACCTCCTAACATTTGTGACTTTGAGGAAAATTGGACGGGATTACATACAATAAAAAAATGGCAACCATAACTATTACAATTAGATTCTTCTTTTACTTTAGAAAGATTGATTTTCATTCATACCCGATTATCCTGTCAACTTTTGAAATCAAAAGTACCAATAATTAAAAAGTCCCTGATTTTTTCTGGACTTGTCTATTTGTTGGTAAGATGTTAAGAACAGTACAACTAAAGCATACAAAACGAATTCTAACTTAAATTTTACATTCATTTTGACTTCGTCATATTATGCATGTAACACCCTTAAATTAAAACAAAATAATCAAATCAAACATATTTTTTTCCAACAACTGTTGGAACAACGTCAGAAAGAATACACAGCTTTAAACATACATAAAATAAATACAACCCATCTCGTACTACTTTCTCCTTAAACTTTAACAACAGTTTCCCATGATTCTACACACGTGTTTATATTATTGTCGTAAAGAGCACACTTGGGTTCTGTTTCTGTTCTGAATGTGTCGTGTGGAGCTGCCGTTAGTTTAGCAATGGCGGCTGTTGAAGAGGAAGTAGATAGAAAAGTAGGGGCAAAGTCAGCTTTGAAGCTTTCAAATAGACAGACTTTGCTTGCTGTGTTACAATTTCTTAAAAAGAATCAGGTGCGGCGGAACATTTCGCGGCGAGAAAATGAACCACACCAGCCCAACTTTGAAAAGACTGTCACCGAAGTGGAGTTAAAGATTAAATCACCCACTGAGGGACCAGGGGCTAGCAATGCTGGACCACCAAAGGAAAGTAAGGCTCTAAGTCAGTTGCTTCATTTTTTGTTATTGCATTGTCATTTAACGGAAATGTGGGAAGTGTTCTGCCCATTTGAAAACTAGAGATGTTGTATTATGTTGAGTTGTGGGAGCACACCCCATTACAGAATTGGGGTAAAGGACACCCCTGTGATTCTTGGTCTTTTTCCGGAACCGCCCAGGGGACGCCTCCTTCGATAGTTTTTTTTAAACAGTAGTAGTGAAGTTTCTGCAAAGTGTAAAGTTGTTGCATATAAGAACTGGCCATTCTTATTAGTTGCCTTCAACCAAAGTTTTCCTATCATAATTAAAGAGCAACTTGACAGTGACTTTTTTCGTAGAATAGAATGTGTTAACAGGAAGTATAGGGTCGCTTTCCGGGGATCACTGGTCAGCTACTCATTTTTAATGTGAAAGTACGAAAACATTGTTCTGACCACTCCAAGTAGCGAGTAATTGTTTCTCTTCTTGACACCTATACAAACTTGTTGCTTCTGCACACTGATAATCACTGTCGATGCTGCGGGAGATGTCCAGGCTGATTAGTCTTGTTAAAAAAACATGCCTTTAAGGTCGGAGATGTTTAGGATGTTTTGAGCTATCTGTACTTTTTATGGGGGTAGTTTATCAAGGAAGTTTCTGTCCTTGCTGTGGGAGTAAAAGTCTCCAACGTCTGAAGGAATGGAAAGGCTGTCAGAATTCCACAGCACATTGTTATAATGTTTTGATTTAACTGTGTTTTGATGGACAGATGTTAATGATTTATTTATTGGGGATTATATGCATTTTGAATTACAAGAGTATGGGTAAGCAGTTACCCGAAAGTCAAATGAATAAAGTGGCATATTTAATTTGCGACAGTTTAGTGTGTTGCTGCTCGGGACAGAAGAAGCATGGTTTAGGACATGCACGTTATGGTTAGTTATTGTTTGTTTGAAGCAGTGGTAGTGGGCTGAGACAGGTTTGGAGAAGTAATTATCTACTGGATTTTAAATTAAAATTTTTATAAGGAAAGAAAGTATGGGTGCATTGTAAACAGTGTAGTAAAGCCAACCGATAGTTACTGATAACATCAATGGTCGGTAATATGACTGAAGCAGTTTTGTATGGCTTTAGTTGATGATTTGTTTCTTACACGTAGTGTATAATTATTACGTAAGTATATGCATTGGAATCGGTTAAGCCGGCACCAATTCAGGAAGTGGCTCTGTACAGACCCTTAGTAGTAGTAGTAGAGCTTGCACTATCTGACTGCGACTGTTTTTATTTGCATTGATTTTTTTTTTTTGTCTGCTGGGTGAAGTTCTCATACTGCTTTCCACATACAAGGTCTTTTCCCCACCTGTTCCATGTTTGTAGTTTTAAGACTGATGTGTCAGGCTGTGTGAGGGATGATCTCGTTATAATGTGTGTTTTTTTTTTTTTTTTTTTTTTTTTTTTTTTTTTTTTAGGTCTTAACTAAAGATCACTTTTTCAACCAGTGCATTTTCCATTAACATGTTGTGCTGTAGTGTGATGTTTGGAAATGGCTCTCTTGTTATTAGTTTTAAGTGGACTATGTCTATGTTATCTGAAATAAACACAAAACATTTTTTGTTGCATGCAGTGAAATGTAAAACCTCTTCATTTATTGTATAGGGTGATTTTTTTTCATTGCTTTTATTTTATTTTTTTTCATTCTGTAATAGAAAAAAGTGGTTCAACAGAACTTTTTTTATGCTTGGTTATTAGACAGAAGGGGTGCAACTGATAATCAAGAATGCAAAAGAGTATTTAAAATGGAGGGTAACAAGTTCCTTAAGTACAGTAGCTGGCTAGAATGACATTTCCTGCATGGAGTTTTGTATGATGAAAATCTTGCACCCCCCCCCCCCCCCAATATTGTTGTCTGTTTAACCAGTCAGTTGAATTTATGAATATAAATTGTTTACTTGCAGTGTTAAAATTGTGTAAAACCTGGATCAAATGCAGAAACTTTCTCTTACAGTTAGTGTTTTAAAATTGACAGAACATCACTGTTCTTTTTATTTGAGTCCTTTCATCTGGGTTCAAAGGATTGACTGAAATACCTTTAGCATTTTCGTTTTTTGTTTTCGTATAATGAAAACGACTAATGTGATTGTTTAGTTTAGGTCTTCCCATGTAAAGTGTTTGTAGAATGAAGGAATATAATTATACCCATGATATCTGTTTTGCTTAAACAACTGAGGCAGTTTTATGTGCCTCCAAATTTTATTATGGGAGGTATGTGCATTCAGGCTGTGCTTGCAGTTGCATATATGGATGGTTGACTACTCCCTAGGCACCCTTTTTTGCCAGTGCCTTTTTAATTCTCAGAGAGTAAACGAGTACTGTTGCTCGTCAAAGAAGGAGCGCAAGCTATTTGTGTGTCCCTTTTAAGTCATTGATGTAATCCAGAACTACTTTTTATCATGCGTGTTGTACTGTTCATTCCATTTCAGTGAAAATCTTTTGTAAACTAGTAGTGATTCTTTATCCTCTCCTGCCATTCTGGGGCCTACTTACATTGTACTATCTGGTTGAACTTTGTCATCTAGCTTCTTTGTCTAAGGTTCTGTTTTAGCAGGGAAACTATACGTTTCAGAATATAGCTAATTAAGAAGAAAGCTTTCTTTGGCATGAATTTTGAATTGTGTAAGTTGTCTATCCTGATTCTCGGATGGGATAGCTGTCCTACTGTTAATCTTTAAACATCACACACAAAGACCTGCTTGTTCTGTGTTTTGATTTGATGTCCAGCATCTCCTTTTTCTAGTTTATTTATATTACATTACATTTGTTGTATTTGTTATGTGTTAGAATGTGCCTTGAATTATGGAAAATGTACCCTGTAAATAAGGATTTGATGCATCATTTGTGATTAATTCTTGTATGGCACGGTTATGAGAGCATTTAATGGCTTTCTTGCACGTCTTAAACTTCTTAATGTCATAGTCAACATTTTTTTAATGTGTTGCAAACATTTTGATGACTGTAAAGGCTAGGACTCTTCAACATAGGTGTTGCAGATAGAGGCACTTGATAGGCTGAAGTGTCTTGAAGGTTAGTTGCCAACTGATCCTGATTTTACTTGCAACAAAAGTACAGTAAGGGGATACCCCACCCTTATCCCTTACCTACTGTGACTTTTCTTGTAAAAGGCTAGCCAGTCTGTTACAGAAACAAAGCTGCAAAATGCACATTTTTCTGTCTGCCTTTTTGCAATTGAACATTTCAGTTTACAATTTGACAGGGTGGGTAAGCTGGTCCAGAGATCCTTTTCAATCATGAACAGGGTACAAAAGCTACAGAGTCAGCATGTAGCAAATAAGTTTAAAGCCATGCAGGAGTCCCTTATGTTTGAATTACAATAGGTTGATAGTTGAAATAATTCTCACGTGATGGGAGTTAAGTGGAGCTGTGGAAGAGAATGTGTTCTTTCAAAACGGTTTGTATTTAAGCTATTTTTGACTACTGTTTTCATGTTTTAATCTGCATTGAAATATGCTTAGTTTGTATCATTTTTGCTGTAGATTCCCAAATTTTTATCTGGGAGGGAGCATATCTGTAAGAGTTCTAAGAGGCTGCTGTATTGTCTTACCGTCTGTGATATGCTGTAAAAGTTGCATTTTGTATTTTGATCTGGTACTAAGGTGTGTATTTGTTGTGTTATGGTGTCTGTCTTTGGTTTTCTGTTTTAATTGCTCTTCTGGTTTAATGGTAAATGTAAGTGTTGGGGACACCCTTTTGTGAAGGTAAATGAGTTTTATAGCAATCATTTTAGCTGACCAGTGCTGCCCATGCATTAACAGTAGGATTTTGAAGAAACTGCGCTTAAAACTAAGTATAGTGAGTATGCCCATTGCATGAGTGCCTCCATGTTTAGACTAT
The DNA here is from genome assembly GCF_019279795.1 of Protopterus annectens. Lineage (NCBI taxonomy): Eukaryota > Metazoa > Chordata > Ceratodontiformes > Protopteridae > Protopterus > Protopterus annectens. Next base: position 1,214,572,006 of record NC_056741.1, read on the forward strand.
TAGCTTTCCAGAGGATATGAACCAATTGCTTTTTCTTTTGCCCTTAACTTAATTTCTGATTTTTCAGTGTAGTGCCAAATGTAGTGGATGCTTTCTTGTATCGGTTTCATTTAGAACTAAAAACTCCACATATTTCTTTGAAGGGCTGTTCCTTTTCTAGACCCTGGAGAAAATAAACTTTTAAAATATTTTGAATTTCTGTGAATGCAGCTTTGCTTTCTGTAGAGGATGGTGCCTCTCTGAGGCCAAGAAAGTTAATATTGTCTGGGTCATATTTGCAGATGTTTAATGTTAAACTGATGACCCATGTTTGGGATCTGTGTTTGCTCTGTTTTTATTAGTCTGAAAGGAAGATTCTCCTTACCTAACCATTTCTAGATTACATAGCAGAGGTTGTGACTGGTCTTTTCTTTTGTTAGGCTGTGGGGGTGTCCTGTCCTGCACCTTCTAATGTAAGAGAACAATTGAAGGTTAGGTTATTCAGATACCTTGGCAGATACTGTGGAGGAGTACCCTCTCTGTTAAACATCTAGAATTATTGCTTTTCTAATTTAGTTTAAAATACTTGAGTAGAATGTTTGCCTGAACTGTTCTTTTACCTTGTTCTCTTCATGATGCCTACGCTTTTTCTGTTTTTGTCTCAAGTTTATTATATTGAGTGGGTATTTTGTCCATAAGGCTGTCATTTATAGTTTTTTTTTTTCTTTGTACTTTTCTGTAAAAACCTGTTGATCGGGTCCTGGGTAAAATGATCTTGTAAAGATTAGCCCTATTTGATTAGAAATGTTTTGAATTTATTTTTTCTTGCATTTGAGCATATTGAGTTTTCTTTTGAGACGTTTTAGTGATGCATAAGGGTAAAGCACCAATTACAACCAAAGGTGACCTGGTATTGACTAGTGACAATAGGCACTAGAAGAGCTGAATGGGAGGATGTGACTGTAAGAGTCTGATGCTAACTTGCTCATTTTGAGGGGGTGCCCCTCTTGGTATCGGCTTTAGGCTGAGTTGCAGCATTCATAGCATGGGCTGAGATGGCCAAATCTACCAGCTTTTGTGGTGTAACACTTGTTAAAATTGACCCATCACCCTCTTTTCCCATTCTGTTCATGGTTTTGGGGTGCCATATCAACAGTGATCATGCGTGGGAGTAACCATGAGGTGATGTGGTAATCCCATGAATGTCAGGTTGCTGTGTTGTGTAGCAAGGATACTGGTCTGTTATAAGAATGAAGAGGTTGGTTGGGTCATTGGATGGCTATTGGTTATCGGACATTGGGTGAAAGGCATGGAGGGAAATGTTTTCTTCATTGCTGGACAGTGGCATTCCTGTTCCTCTTGACATTTTATTGGGCTTTGGCCAAGATTCCATTCTCTCAAAACAGAACTGTGCACTAATGTTCGATTTTGTGTATGTATGTATGTATGTATTTATTTATTTATTTATGCCCCCCCCCCCCCCTGTTTGTCTGGTCTAAAAAGGCTACTCCCAGTTTGACGGATCTAATCTTCGATATTTTAACAAAGTAGTTTAAATTGCAGTCGTATTTACAGTGTGAACTACAAATCTGATTTGTATACGGATTATTTACTGACTGCCTCTGGCCGTCAGAGACATGGGCACAAGACCAGTTGTGAATTTCCAATAATCCGTCCATTGGTCCAAGTTGTGCTGGAATGGGGTTTTGGAGGAACTCTGTTTCACATGTATGGGGAGCCTATTCCAAGAAACTGAATTCTGAAAGAAATGTACCCCCCCCCCCCAAAGCATGGTCTATTTAAATCACAAGCAACATTTATTTGCTTGTTTGTTTTCTTTGTAGTTCTGATACTGTTGGTTTTGCAGATGTGCAAAAAATTCCTCAAAACAGTGTCCAGGAATACCTTGTATGCTAGGCAAAGATCACATTTTAGTAGTCTGTATTATACAGACTTGAGGCAGGGCTTTGAGAAGAAAAGCTTAGATTGTTTTACTCCTTGCATCCTTTTTGTGAGGAACCTTTTATGGATGTTCAATTTCCTGCATATTTCTGGTCAGGTACATAAAAGGGATCTTATGCTCTGTGATGCCTCTGATGAGGGCTGAGTACAGTCTCTCTCTAGACCTAGATGCCATGCTAATATTTATAGGTTGAGCAGCACAGAAGGATTTTCTTACCACCTTGGACACATTGTTCAAGGTGCTACTACCAGAGTTCCCAGATCCCTGACTAGTGAATCAACATTTAGGGGTGTTTTATTGTGACGATGTGAGGTATTGCCATCTGTGTCTGGAAGAATAGGGCAGTGCATGTGTAACCTATCAGCATAGCTATTTGGAGTTTTTGTAACTAATTTAGTCATTTTGACTATCACACTGACTTGTACAGATACTTGTGTTTAAAAATGTGTTAACAGTGGTGTTTATAACTGATGAAATGTATATGTTTAAACAAAGAATTCTGGAGGGAAGAGTGCAAGTTCTTGAACATTGTTGTATAGCTTTCAGATACTGCAACAGATCTTAGTAAAGCTCTGAATGTTTATTGTACTAGTGTCAGGTGATCAAATGTGATGCCATTCTATAACCAGCACTGAGAGGATGGAACTCGTACAGCAGTTTTTTGTTTTGTTTTCTTTGGAACTTGATATAAAGATCTATGATAGTTTAGTTTAGAAGCTCATCATCTTGCCTTGTGGAAGTAAGCATGTCATCTTGCCTTGTATTAAGTTAGCTAGTGAACAGTAGTTCTTTAGGCAGACAGGAAGTACAGTAAGATTAGTTAAGCATTGTTTCTCTGCATCTGTGTGAATCTGTCCAACTGTTATTTTTATTTCTCCTGTGATTAAAAACTCTGGTGTGTGGTGTACTGGTTAGGTAGTATTCTCATGTTTTTCTATTTTACTATTTATTAAATATTTTTATAGCTTTGATTGTGGATGATCTTTTAGAGAATACTTTTAATATTGTAAGAGTACTTGTGCTTATTTCCGTGATGCCTTGATCACTCTGAAAAGCCTGGCTGCTTTGTTGCACTCAACCATTTGTATCGGTATTGATTTTACTTAGTGTAATTGGATATCCTCATAAGAGCCTTAGTGAGTGACTGGTGGCAGCATAAGGGTACAACTAGTAAATCTTTCTCAGCCTGTGTGTGTGTGCCCAAATACCCAGGTGTGGGTTATGTCAGCTACTTGGAAATGAGGCACAGTACTCCAAAGTGAGTCTTGTTGAGTATCTAGAGAGAGCGAGTCCATTTCCAGGTCTGGAGCATGTTCCCTGTGTGTGTGTGTGTGTGTGTGTGTGTGTGTGTGTGTGTGTGTGTGTGGGGGGGGGGGGGTGCTTGATGCAGAGAGCTGCATTTGAAAATGCTGTGTAAATTCATTCCTGTTTTTAGTGGCAGTCTCTCTCTGTTGTCAGTGGTGGGGATTGAGGCTCCTTGATTACTGGCCTGGGGTAGAAAGGCAGCGACATTTTCTTATAACCTTGGACACATTGTTTGAATTACTACCTACATGAGTTCTCTGATCCCTGACTAATGAATCCACATTTAGGGGTGTTTTATCATGGACACAGGCACGGTGGCTGATTTCCCAAAATGTACTATAATGCATTTCTTGGCATTGAATTTTAAGCCATGGCTTTGGCATAAAGTGTTTGTGTTGGGTGTTCTGAAGGATGTGCTTATCTTGGGGGTGGATTCCGTGACTGGCTGACCAAGTTGGCAGATTATTGCAAACTGGAAGAAGAAGACTTTGACGTTTACTTCTCAAAGATCAAAGCCAAGCACAGAGTCATGGGGGGCTTCACTGGTGACCACCCTCTTTGTGATGGAGGCCTCGTTGATCCTAACCTCTTAGGTCTTATCTACGAGTCCTCTAGCTGTTTAACACATTGTAAAGGGTTTTATATCTATTTCTATAAGTTTGTTACTGCCAGAGTAGGTTTTATTAAATGCTGTAGCCAGAGCTAGGTAAGGAGTATGCATGAGTTTCCCCTTATCCATTGCCTTGGTGACCTTTTTGAAGAAGTCCACCAGGTTCAGTAACCATAACCTTCCTTTGAAAAAGCCAAACTGGGATGAATCCAGTGTCTGAAAGTCTTGTGTCCTAGTAGATTATTATTTCCATGGCTTTGCAAATAACTCAAATTTCCAGGATCTGTTGATCGTTCATTATGAAGGGGAGATGACTGTCACAGTCCTCCATTACTGTTAGCCTGCTTTTAAGATTGCATCGTTGAATAGTGACTCCAGGGTTTCTGATGAGCCTTATTTTAGACTGATAAGAAGTCATCCCAGGATGTTATTGGGCCCCATAGAGGCGGTGTAGTTGGAGGGGTTGTTTTTGAGGGTATTTCTTTGAGGATGGTTGGGGGTGATAAGGGGGATAAAGACGGAACTGAATTTGTCCATAAACACTCGTATTGCCAGGCATGCTGCATGTGACACCATTAATCACCAGGTTGGCACACTGCTGTGTGCTGCCCTAGAGGTGTCTGATGTAGCCGAAGAAGGCCTTTTTTTATAACCTGAGAGGCTGTCTTGACCTTTAAGTTGGCTTTGTTTGTCCTAATTATCCCTCTTAGTTGCCTATTTAGTTTGAGAGAGTCTTTATGGCAATTGCCCTTCTTGATATTTGCTGTAATTTTTTTTCTGTTTTATATCCTTTTTAATTTAGGATGGCATGAGGGCTGTTTGTTTCTCTGGTTAGTTTTTGGCTTATTTTGATAGGTACAGCAGCTTATATGCAGCCATTGGGATGGTTGTACAGAGATTGAGTGCATTTCAGTGTAGGCTGTTTCTCTGGTTCTGGAGGGGCATTGAATTTTTGACAAACCATCATTAATAAATGTAGTTTGCCTTGGAATAGTTCTTGACTGTTAAGTTTTACTGAGGTTGCAGAGTTGGTTTTGATTTTGAAGGAGACAACTTTATGGTCTGACTATACCAGGGAGGAAAACAGATTGGTGGGGGGTGTAGCTCTCTTCTTTGTGAGTATGAGATCCAGTACGTTGGAGGCTTCAGTAAGCATTTTCTCTATTTGGTTGAATGTTTTTGTATTTATGAAGTCTAGGAATCTCTGTGCCTGTATATCTGAGGCAGTGTAGGATTCCCAGTCTATAGAGGGATAATTTTAAAATCTTAAAATTAGTACAAGGGTGATAACAACAATGCCAAACTTTGTTGAATGGATAATTAAAATTTCCTAACGGTGCCAAACTTTTGTTTAATGGATAATTACAATTTCCAGTAGTAGAGTGTTTGGTTGGATGGGAAGCGTCTCTAGTAGGTTTACGTATGCACTTTGAGATTCTTGAGACTAGGAGAGTGACCTGTAACTATGTAGGATATAGTATGGGAATTTCTGTGGTAATCTGCACATAGAGGAGCTCCAGTGAGATCCGGCCGCTGGAGTGTCTTCTGTGTGGCGTCTGCATGTCCAACCCACGGTTGAGTGACATTTAAAAACATGCAGGTGGGTGCGTGCATGAATGGGTGTGCCTTCTTTGAAGGTTGGGCATCGGGCTGGCAACTTGGCACTGTAAAAATCCACTGCCAATCATTAGCGACCCCTAACCAAGAAAAGCCAAAAGAAAGAGGAGCAGCTCCAGTGAGTCATCCTGTTTAGCCAATGTAGTGGTATGCTTGGTACTGATGTATATTGAGACGTCTCTACCTTTAGCCCTTGTCTAGTCCGCTACTGGACTAAGTGTGGAAGGCACTGAAACCTTACACTCTTGGGTACTCTGCTGCTTTTTACCATGTCTCTGTAACTGCACGGATGTCTGTATATTCTTGGGTGTAAGATGGGCTTGGAGGGAATGCAGTTTTTCTTTGTTTCTTGTTGTTTAGACTCCTGACATTGAACAGTAACATGTTCAGGTTCAGCTGAGTTCATTTTGCTATGCCAGTAGTCTTATCAATTTGACATTGCTTAAGAAAGGCACTATGGGTGTGGATAAAGTTTTGGCTAGTGTTTGAAAGCCAAGAGGGGACTGGTGCAGATCATCCTGTTAACCATGTCCTCCCAAGGTGTCAAATATTGGATCCCCTTAAAATGACACCGGAAAGATAGCTGATTTAGTCATATGTTGCTCATGTTGTGGCATCATTTTCAATGATGGTAATATGCTGCTCAATGTTAGGCTTATAACAGCCTGAGACGCACTCTGTGAGCTCCATAATGTCTCTCTTCATATAGTCCATGGAGGAACTTCTTGGGCCATTTACATCTATAATGGACTTGGATGAAATCCTGCTGGTACCTGTGGTTTAATGACTTGAGTGGGTGTGATTTGGATGATCCTGGCTCCAGATAAGTAGCAAATTATCTTCTTGTTCAGGTTGGTTAGAGGGGGCATCAGTGTATCTTAAAATGGTGTTCCTTATGACAAGGCCTGTGAAGTGTGTTCGCTTGCCTTAGGGGACTTTATTTTTGGGGCTACATTAAGTGTGTCTGTATGTGTGATATTAAGTGTGTTTTCTGAGTGCCTTTGGGCTTGCTGGGGCATAGGTTTGACACCAGGTGGTCTACATACAAATATTTCAAGCAGGGGCATTAATTTCGTTCTAGCTTGCCAATATGCCAAAGCACTTGTTTCCATAATAAGTGTCCAGGCTGTTCTCAAATGTCTAAACTAGTACTTGCTTTAATGTAATTTGGTAGTCTGTTCCATGCAAAAAAAATACTCTGAAAGAGAACCATTTGGTACACTTATTCATTAGTACACTTCTCATTCCTATAGAATCTTCTACATAGGTTGTCTGATTCTCTAGTACTTTGTGATGACCCCAAACATTTCCAGAGGTAGTTGTCTCTAAATGCCCTTTATACTTGAATAAGGTCTCCTCTTGGATATCTGTAAGAGACACTGTACAAGTTCAGATATTTTATTCTTTCATAACTTAATTTTCACATCATTGGTGTATTTTTACAAATAATGACTTCACTATTTTTGAATTCCTAGACTTCATAAATATTTTTTATACAACCTGTAGTTCTATAACTGTCATTTAACCAATTGGTTGATAAGATTAGACAAACTCATGGCTGAATCTACTAATATTCAGGTCTTTAAATGAGTCTGTTTCAGTCACTCCGTGCTCCCAAGTCTAGGTGTTATTTGTTTAGGAAGGTTGCTTTCAAGTCCCTCAGTTTACATTTAGTCTGTGTGTGCTATGAAATTGGTGTTGGGTGCATAGTTTTGACAGCCTCATATGCTTGTATGTGAGTTTAGCCTTCATTGTCTTTGTGTAGGTATACCTCTCGCATATTGTCTGTTTCTTCAATGATTAAGTGGTTGTCTAAACAAGAAGCAATTGCTACGTTTTCTTAAGATAACTATAGCCAGCAAGCTGGTTACAGAGACGTTAGGAAACTGCACATCTATGCTGTCCTATCCCTTGAGCTAAAGGGGACTATTGGGGTTAGAAGGCTATTAAGAGTGCTTTATTAGGGCAGATTGTGTTAAATAGTACTAAATTCTACTAACTTTATTGTTTGCACAATACTGAATTGTGCTAAACCTGTAGGTATTTCCACTCTGCCCAGCTCTAATCTTGCCATGCAAGGCACTTGCTCTGTATTTACTGCTTTACATGGTACCGTTTTATGAGCCATTCTGTAGGGAAAATTTGCATTTTATGATGGATCTTTGGAAAAAAGTGGGCTGGAACAGTACTTTGAATGTCTTGTACAACAGACAATAGCAATGAAACAAGGGAGGGAGGTACCTGGGGAAATTAGATTACCATAAGGGCACAGCTGTGTAAGACCAGAACAGGAAAAGTGTGGCAGGGCTGTGAAAAAAAAAATAGAGGAAGAAGCAAGCTGACCAGAGAGTGATCCGTTTAAAGCCAATACTGGAACTCTTTCAGAAACGTTAACTTAATGGGCTCAGTGGGAGATGAGGCTGAAACAAAGAAGAGGGGAACATAAAGGCCTTAAAATGCAACATTAAGAAGCTAAACTGTAAGCAAAATGTTAAACTGTAGGATTAAAACTGGAATGTCAGCTGTAAAAGCAGTGAAACACAAAAATCTTGGAGCAGAAAAAAAAGAACGGTAG
>NC_056741.1:1214590054-1214620054 GCF_019279795.1 Protopterus annectens
GTCAATGATGGACACGGGTGAAACCCTTGGGATAAATTTATGGTTTCTCAGGGTTATTAGTAGTGAATCTCCTTCTCCTACTACTCCTCCAGTTAGGGGTCGCCACAGCAGATCACCTGTCCGCTTATGATTGGCAGTGGAGTTTTACGGTGTTGAGTTGCCAGCCTGGCGCCCAACCATCCACAGAAGGCCCACACTCACACCTAGAGCCAATTCAGAGTGTCCAATCAACCTACAGCATGTCTTTGGGATGTGGGAGGAAACCAGAGCACCCGGAGGAAACCCACGTGACCACAGGGAGGACATGCAGACTCCGCACAGAAGGCACCCCAGCTGAGGATCGAACAGGAGAACCTTTTGCTGTGAGGTGGCAACACTAACCGCTGCACCACCGTGGCTGCCCATTAGTAGTGAATCATAATGTATGTTTTTATGGTTTTGTTGAATGTGTACTTTAGGTCAAGTTGAGTGACGTGAACAAAACCAGGTGATCATAAGGTAGATTTGAGCTTTTGCTGAAATACTTTAGTTTCAGCTTTTATCTGTGGAATGGAGTTCTGTAATATGGCAGTAAGAAATGGATGATTGTAGTTGGATGTATAGTTGGCTGTATGGTCATCAGTGTTTTTGTTTGTTTAGTGGCAGTTGTGTATAGATTTTAATATCTGAAATGCTTTTTGGATTGCATTTGTAGAATGAGTTTATAGCACACTATATTAAGATTTTTATTATGTATGCAGTTTTCAGTTGGACTTAACTCATTGTGTTGTGTAGTTTAGAAATGAGTCTGGACTTGGCAACATTTACCACTAATCTGTCACACTTTTATTGTGGAGTTTTTCTAGATTTGTGGGGTCTTGCTTTTGCAGGTTTGTCAAAATGCACGAGACAGAGTAGTTCAGGTAGTAAAGACATTGAGGTGTTTCTAGTAGGGCTTAGGGGTGTAAGGTAGAGGCTGTTTTCTAAAACAAAACATAAAGGATTTCTGATTTAGTTTTATATGTACCTCAGTTGATACGATTTGTTAAATTTCAGATTTTCCTGTTTTAATAATGCTCAGTTAGTTTGGACTGGCTTACCTGCTTGATGGTAGTTTTATTTGCTGCATGTAGAGTTTATCTGAGCTGTATTTTGTTAATGTGTTGGAACTACTGAATTTTACTTGTTTGGTGGGTTTTTTTTTATAACAAGAAACATCTTTGCCCGTGTCATACATGATAACTTAATCATACATTTATTTAAATGAAAACACACCGTACAAAATTTTTAGTTGAGAACATTGTACATCACAAACTGTGCTGACATAATTTTAGTTGCAGACATTTATATATAATTTATCTACTTAGTCATTGTCAGTCAAACTTTTTACATAGCACATTCAAATCCTGTCTTCTTTTAAACCTCGTTCCTCCTCTGCATGTATTTCCACAGGTTTCATTTTTTTATGTAATTTGCCCCTACCCTTTTCTAAAAATCCTAATTCCAGTTGTTTGGTTTTCACACTATTCTCTACTTCTAGTAAAGTTGGTTTAGACTTCAATTTCCATTTTATAGTAATTCTTTTTTTTTTTTTAGGGGGCTGTCGTCATAATTAGACTCATCAAGGCCTTACTATGTTTGGTATTTTTGAAGTTTAATTTTAGTCATGATTCTGTATGAAAGGCTTCAAATTTGGAAAATGGGTTTCGAGTTAGTTGCAGTTGAAGAATTAACTGAACTGTGCTTGTAGAATCAGAAGTGTTTAGAGTTTCATATTATGCTAGTTTTGAGTGCTATTAGGATGTTAATAACAGAAACCAAATATTTGAGCCCTCTGGGACTACTGAAGTAATATGAGTTTGAGTAGAAGAGTTAATAATCTTTTTGATTTAACAACTTGCTATTTTTTAATAAGATGACTTGAACCAAATGAGTTTTTTTTTTAATATAGCACTTAATTTAACGAAAGTGTTATGAAAGTGTTACATCAGTTAAGACATAGACAGGCATACATAAAAAGAAAACAAACCTTGCTAACATTTTTTCCATTTGTATACATCACATTGCTTCTTTCTTGGTAACTGTCAGACCAATATTACATTGAATTTCTACCTTCCCTTAAACTCACTCCTACTCCTCCTGAACCTTTCTTCATGTATTCCCACAATTTCCATTTATTTCTAAGTAATTGCTTTTTCCCTTTTCTAAAAACCCTCTTCCACTTTTATTTCTTATTATTCACTACTCCCAGTTCTTGTATCTCCTATGATATTTGATTGTAGTTCTTTTTATCATTCTTTAATAGCATTCAGTACTTCAGACTGTGAAGTATGTTAGCATTTTCAGCAGAGTTTCATGGGAGCCTGTGTCAAAGGCTTTTGAAAGGTCTAGGAAGATGGTGGCAGTTACTCTGACTATTTATTTAGAAGGGTTGTATTTGTACTCTACCCTTGCCAGACGCTTACTGAGTATGTGACAGGTGGTTATCTTTGAGAGCTGTTAATTGATGCATTTTTCAGTGTTTCTGTGTGAGAGACTTGGTATAGGTCTGACATTTAAAAGATTCTATGGTCTTGCCTTCCTCTGTGAATGAAAATACTGTTTCCTTATTAAAGGATCTGTTAATGAGGATTGCTGTTGGGTAAGCTATCAAGTTGACAGTTTTTTGTTCTCATCTGCCTAAGGATCTTTCTGACCTTCTTCTTATTGCTCGACTGGACATATCCTACCTTTCTTTGTAGTGTCCTTACTGTTACTTGTGTGCTTGTGATTAGCCTATTCTGCATGCTAATGGGCACACCATTTGCCTTTATTCTGTATGCTAATCTCCGTGTTTCTTACTGCTCAGTCTGACTTTTGAAGTATTCCATTGTAGGCATGGAAAGGCACTCTTAAATTCTTGGTTTCCAATGTTTTGCCCATTATACAAGCAAAACAACTTTAACCTCAAGGCTCCCCTTCTATTTTGTCTAGAGAGTTCTCAAATGGCTTGCATAGACCATGTCTTCCAAGAAATAATACGGAAGGAAAGTGTGTATTGGTGGTTCGGGTGGGGGGAGTTAAAAGCAAATGAAAGAAACCATTGAATGCCAAAAATAATTTTAAAATTGTACTTTCAGTTACGTTTAGCTCTTTGGTGCAGCTGCTAATGGTGTTTGTCAGTATGCTGAATTTCCGATCGGTAAAGGGAATGAAGATATTGGTAGTAGTTCTGGAATATGTTTTAGATGTATGGACAAGGTGACTGACTCTGACACAATTAAGTTTGCCCTTTTAAGTTTGCTAAACGCAGTTAATAGGCTGCAAACAAAATCCTGTATTATCCAGATAAAGGATTTGTTAAGAGCCTATTACCTGCGTTTTAAATTGTGTTTTTATATCTTTAAGTATTGGACTTAAGTTTGTGTATTAAAATTTTCCACAAGTACCATAAGATGAAGATGGGGATTAAGAACTCTGTGCAGAAGTAAATTTTGTCAGTTCCCTGATACTAATAGAGCTTTTCTAACTAAAATCAAACCTTTCCAACGATGACTGACCCACAGAGAAAGATGTTTATTTTTCTTGTGGTCTGATTAATATGCTGTTTCCTTCAGGTAAAAGTTGTATTAATAAATGTTATTGTGCTTAGGTCTGTGAGGTACAGAAGAGGTATTACGAGCTCCTGCAGATGGATTCTCCCAGAATTTCTGCTGTTCCTCGTGTTTTGTTGGATGCCGTTTCTAAGGCTCCTTATTCCCAGCCCCCTGCCCCCAGTGGAACCTGATAGGTTTTATAGGGTGTCTGAAGACTTGTAAAGTTTTATATAGGTCCCCTTCTGCTGATCCGTTGGTGGTATTTGTTGCTTCTGATGAGCCATCTCAGGTGCTACCTTCTCCTAAGTTACTTGTTTCTGATAAAGGTAGCAGAACTGTGAAAATGTTAGGGAAGAAGGTTTATACCTCTGCTACCTTGGCTTTTAGAGCTGTCTATTATCAGACACACACATCCAGGTAGAGGTCTCTTTCCCAGGCCTAGCAGGTAAAATTTCTGATCTCCCAGACTGAGGGGAAGACTTCTCTTTCTCTCTTGGGGACTTCTTTCCAGGTTGCTCATCTTTCCATTGTGTAGTTATGATGTAGCAGATGCTTCCTCTAGGGTTGCTGCCTTTGGGTATGTGATGAGATGATATATTGGTTTCAGCTTCAGCCTTTGCGTGATATTAAGGCTAAGTTGATGGATGTTCCAATGGAAAATACATACTTGTTTGGCAACGCTGATGCTGCTTTAAGTTTCTCTTCAGGATAAGGGCCAGGTTTTACAGGAACCTAAACATGTTTTTGTTTCTCTTATGCCTAAATTTTAGAGAAATTACCCCCAATAAGCTAGCCTTTGTTCCTAAGCAGTCTTGCCTTCCCCACAAGGGTAATAAAGGTGGGAAGTGGGCTCCTCCTGCTAAAGATACTCTGTGCTCCAGAAGTTTCCTTTTCCTGATAAACCAGACGCTGTCTGACTCTCCTGTTTTTCTTAGACACGCTCCTCTTTTTCTCCATCTTTCTTGCTTCCTGTTTGGCTAAAGATTACTCGGGACTTCAGGGTTCTTTCAGCTGTTTGCCAAGAGTATTTCATGGTCTGGAAATATCTTTCCCCTTTTATGAGAATTCCTCAGCCCTGTCAGGAACAGTAGTCATTCTTTCCAGGGGTATTTGGTGAATTATTCAGGAATTTTCAGTCTCCCAAAGGGGGAGGGGGTTTTACTCCAGAATATTTCTGGTGCTCAGGAAAAAGGGTACTTGGAGACCAATTCTAGACGTCTGTCATCTAAACACCTTTCTGAGGGGTCTCTCTTTTCGAATGTTGTCCTTTCAGCCTTTGTTCCCTCTTCTGCTTCCATGGGCTTGTATGGTGTCTGTACCTCAAGGATGCTTATCTTCATATCCCGGTTCACCCCTTTTCAGGAAGTTTGTTTCTCTGCTTCCTGAAATTTTCAGATGTGGTGTTGACAATCTCTCATGTATTCTCACATATGGATCTGATCCGATCCATCAGATCCGTCTTGGCCTAATGCAAAAGTTCATGGCCTCCAACTAAGCTGTTGGGCATTCTATCATTCCCAGAATGCATCTCCCTATTACCTCTGATTTTTGTTTGCTGCTTTGCTAGAGACTGTTCTTTTGCTAGCTGTGGGCTTAATGAGAACTTTTTACTGTTTCTTCTCTTTTTAACATTTATCTTGCAATATTATAGTGTTTAACACTGGGTAATAGTAGGTGGTAGTATTATTCTTGTTAAGGTTAGTAGTTTATATCCTTCCCTCTAACATCTGCGTGTGTTTATTTTTATCTTTTTTATGGCATCTCTCTCTGCAACTGCATATAAATACTTTATAAAAATATATACATGTATGGAGTTCCTTGATAGTTTGGCTTACTTTCTGTGTGTTTCAGAGAGTCCGTTGTTTATTAGGACTTCTCTAATTTTCTATCTAACATTTCTACTTTTTCTTTCAAAGTGTGCGGTAGTTTCTAGTTTGTGGTTTGCTTCTCCTTTTTCAGTACATCTCTGAAAGATAAGGAAGGTAAATGCTTAGGGTTCAAAAAGTGTACTCAGTGTGGGAAGAAAATGCCCCTAAGCAATTCTTATATATTGTGTTTACTGCTTGGAGCTACTTCATCTGCAGGATATTAGTCATGCTTTTAACCAGAGAGCCTTATTAGAAAGGTGTAATGATTTGATGCTTAAAGGCTTAATTCAAAGCCCCTTTGAAGTGATTTCTGGTGGCAAGGAGTCTTCTAAATCTGGTTCCACTTCATCTTTTTGCACTCAGAAATTGGAAAACCTGAAGAAAAGATTTCCGGTGCTGACTGAAATCTCTGAGCTGTTTCAGAAAGACAGTTTTCTGCTCAGACAGCAATTTTGGAATAGTCAGTTGGTCGCTCCTCGGAACATTCTAAATTATCGGCTCTGATAATTGGTACTATTCAGAGCCTATCTCCATCGCTGGAGAGAATATCCTCTCAGCTGCCCTCTCTGATTCTTCAAAGATCACCTTCCCTTCCACCCATTCGACCAAGAGTCTTTCAGATGAAGACATGGATTCAGTGGCTAAAAGGTGATTGAAGAGACTGTCCCTAACCAAATTACTGATGAATCGGAGCCCAGGAGTTTCAGATCCAACTAAGTCGCTCCCTCCTACTTCCTCTACCTCCTCCTACCGGTGTCTCAAGCTCAGAGCAGGGAGATCCGAAAGTCCTGTTGAAGATTTTGTTTGATCAGAGAACTATTCTTCTTCGGATCCAACTTCAGCTTTGAGTTCCTCTGCCCTGTCTGAGCAGGAGGAAACCTAGTAGCCTTAATTCTCTGCCCAGACCCAAGGGCAGGGATTTTTTTAGGATTGGACCCTGCCTTTTGGAGCCTCTGTGTGGATGAGCTCTGCTCCCGTCTCTGATCTTTCTCCCTTGATTGTGAGGGGGCCTCAGTTCTGCAGAGTGTTTCCTCTGTTCTGGAGGGTTCCTCAGATCAGGGGTGGGAGGCATTTTGAGGCGATGAGCTTTTGACTGCTTTTCAGTCAAGGACCCAGTTTTCCAAGGATCTCCCTTCTCCTACCCTGCCGGTGCGTTGTGCCTCTCACCCACCTGTTCCACAGGGACAGTGGGATCCCATGCCTCAGTTTATCGCTAGGGAGATGCCCATCTCTTCCAAAACTTCTCCAGATTATCCCACTGAAGTCCCTCAGAAGAGAACATGCAAGAGGAAACATTTAGTAGACTCCCTGGACGAGTCTTTCACCACAAATACTGACCTTGAAGCTGAGGGGTCCCCATGGTCTCCCCCTGAGTATGTCTGTTTTGGGGACATCCCTAGAAATTTTGAAACTAGGGGGGACGAGGACTTAAGTCTAACACCCCTTTGACAGAGGAGTCTGTATGCCTGAAGACTTTCTGATCCCCACCCTTCCACCTCTTGGGTGACCCTGCCTTCCAGTGCGCTTATCGACTTAATCTCTCGGAAGGCATGGGATACTCCAGATTTTATTGCTCTGACCCTGAGGAGGCCAAATAAGCATGTCACTTCTCCCCATGGTAAATTAGTTTCTAACAAAGGGAGTTGCAGTAGATGCAATGGTCGTGGCAGCAGTGACTAAAAAGGGAATTTATGAAACCAGTTCCACTATCCATCCTCCTAATAAGGATTGTAGGATGATGAATAGATATGGAAAGCATGTCTTTTCTTCAGTCGGCATTACTTTACGCTCTTTGAGTTACTTGATGCATTTTGCTAGGCTGCAGAGGCATCTGCTGAAAGAATTATCAGATACCCCACAAGGAGATGTGGCTGATGAGTTATCAAATAATGTAACCTGTCAGCTCACAACCCTAAATTAGGTAGTTATCTCCTCCATGAGAGTGATTTCTTATGCAGTGGATGGAGCGAGTAGAGCAGCAGGTTCAGGTATCTCTCTAAGGAGGCAGGCCTGGATGTGACTGCGATTCCATGGAGCCCTTCAGTTCTTCTTTTGTGAATGACCCCTTCAATGGCTCATCCCTTTTTGAGCCCGAAGTCAGAGACGCTCACCAGTTGTGAACAAGAAGGTAAGACCTTGTTTGTCATAGGAGTATGTTTTATCACTCTGACCAGACCTTGACCCGAAGGTCAAAAAGGTAGTGGGAAAATGTGGTTCTGACAATCTCAACAGTCTCTTCTGGGCACAGGGTGAAAGTTCCCCCATAAGCAGAGGAGGTAACAATAATGGAAGACGCTGCTAAGTCAGGGTGTAGAGATTCCTTCTTTGGCAAGCCATTTCATCAATCCTGAATGGAGGCCCAGTTGCTTGCCTTTGGAGGCAATCTGGGGTTGGCTGTCTATGCACCCACAAGCCTGGCTACACATTACAAATGACAAATGGGTGCACAAGATCATATCTAGAGTTAATGTAATTCCCTTTGCCTATCCCCTTCCTCAACATGTAAAAATCCCAGATGTGCCACCCAGTCAGAGGGATCAAACAACTACAGAAGTACAAAAGTTGTTAGATGAGACACATCCAGGAAATCAACTCAGACCAAAGAGAGGGTATGGAACTTGCTCAGGGTTCTTTTTGGTGCCAAAGAAAACCTAGGACTGGAGATGTATTCTGGATATCAGCAATTTTAACAAATTGTTCAAAGAGCAAGTTCCGGATGGTCACTTTTCAGTCAATTGTTCCCTTTCTAGGCAAAGACGACTGGTTGTGCTGAATAGACCTTAAAGATGCGTGCTACCGTATAAAAATGGATAGACGCTCCAGAGGGCGTTTGCGCTGCCAGCTGGAAGCCAGTCGTTGCCAATTTTGAGCCGTGCCCTTTGGTCTCACTGCAGCCCCAGAGTGTTCAAATGCATGGCAGTGGTTGGGGCTCACTTGAGACATCCAGGATTGAGTTTCCATACCTAGACGACTGTCTCCTAACCACCATGACCTGGCATCAACTCAAGGGCAAGAGATGCTACCATAAATCTTTGCTGTCATCTGGGAATCACCTTAAACTTTGCAAAATCTGCTCTAGACCCTCAGTCTCTCACTTTCATAGGAGCGCATTTGGATACAAGAACAGTGATATCAAGACTTCCATCTGACAGAATTACTTTAACAAATCGGATCAAGCTTCTTATTCACAAGAAAGGAGCATCTGCAAAATTAGTACTTCAGTTCTTGGGGACAGTGGCATCGTCCATAATACTGGTACCTTTAGCCCGCTTTCTTATGTGAATCCTGCAATGGTTGTTGTTGACCCAGTGGTCATATCTAGATCTTCATTGTCTCACAAGATTCTGATAACCAATGGATGCAGGAAGGATCTTCAGTGGTGGATTTATTCCAATCAGTTCAGTCAAGGTCATCCGTTTGTGCCCAGTTAGCCTCAGGCCATGACTACCACAGATGCCCCAGATACAGTTAGCCTCAGGCCATGACTACCACAGATGCCCCAGATACGGTGGGTGAGCATTATCTGGGAAGGACAGTCCAAGGCACCTGGACTCCCCACGAAGCTCACCTGCATACAAGTGTTCTAGAGATGAGAACAGTGTTTCTAGTATTGCAAGCCTTTCAAAACTCTGTTCCACTTGGAACAGTAGCAGTTCAGTAAGACATGTTGGTAGTCTGCTACATCAACAAACTGGGAGGAATCGCATCTTTCCTCCCTTTGCCGGGAAGCCCTTTGGGTTTGGCAATGGGAGATATCGTCTTCCAGTCGCTTTCTGACAGCAGTGCACATTCTGGGAAATCCAACATGATAGAGGACAAACTCAGGACAATTCTGTTGCCTCATGAGGGGTCCCTCAAACAAGAAGTTGAAATGAAAGACATGCACTGCTTGGGTTTCTATTTTTAATCTGGAACAGAAGCTGTTATTAAATGGTAATTTAGTACGGTATATAAAATATTGCGTAACAAACTAGAAATCGATGAGAGGAGGCTGGGAAAGGTTGGAAAGAGTGATGAGCAATTCACAAAGAAATGAGAACATGTATGGCTGCCAAATGTGCAAGAAAATCTGGATGATTTAGGATTTTTGACTGGAAGTGTTTGCATAGATACTTTACATCTCAAGCAGACTCCAAAGAATTTTTCCCCATTACGTCGATTACATTTGCCACCTACCTGAGGAAAAAAAAATTCCTGTGAGCATAGAAGACTGTCCTCATTCAGGACTTGTACTTCCTTGTCCTCTGAAGCATCCCACTGGGGACCCTCCTTGGAAGTGTATGTGCAAATGGAGAGACTTGAATTCCCCACAGGAATGCTTGATGGAAGACGCTGACTTTGATGAAGAGGAAGGGGTCTCCTAGATCGCCCCTTAGAGGAAGGGGTCTCCCAGATCGCCCCTTAAGGAGGTCTCAAACTTTTGAGGCAGAAAGGTGTTGGTCTTATGGTCCTCATTCCCAGGCTTTTGGAGCTGGCTTGGCTATGTCCTAGGCATACCTCCTAAACTGTCCAGATGTTTGCCTCTTATTTTGGGTCTGTTTCTCATTGAATTGCATTTTTCTTGCAAATCATTGAGGATTTGTGAGGAAATTGGTAGATATTTGAGTTTCAGACTTCATACCCTTCAAAAAAATTCATGCTAGTGCAAAAATGCTTATTCTGTCAACTTTCTAAGTTTGTAAGAGAAATATTTAAAAATTGTTGCTATTGTTAAAGGCTTTTGTCCTCCTGTTATGTATGGCTTTGTCTAGCTTTTTTTGCTATAAGAGTTTGAGCGGTATGGTACTGGGTGGAACCCCCAGTGAACGAGATTTGAGAGCCTTATCTCCCACTGTGCTTGGAAGGATCCAGATGTCACAGAGCCTTTCACCAAGAGGTCAGATAAGTAAAATGTTGCACCCAAGGATAGAGTCCGTTGGGGCAAGGGTCCCCACCTAGATGTTATGGTGGTAGAAGTGACCACCATGAAGGAACTTGAACAGAGTTTTCACCATCCCTCGAACTGTGTCCAGGGCATTTTAACACTTTTATTTTTTTTTGGCAAGCGTGTTTATGCATAAGCAACCTTCGCTTTCAGGTTGCCGAACTATGTGGCACATGTTACAAGATTTCAGAGGGAGTTGATCACGTTTTCCACTGCCCTCTTGGGGGTCCATCTCTGCAGAGAGGAAGACTGTTACTTCGCAAATGGTCACCCTACAGTCCTTGTCGAATGCCTCTATGAAGCTCTTTTCTCATGCCTTGGATGGAGCTTTGAGAGTTGTGGGTTCGGGAATTGCAGTGAGACAGCAGGCCTGGATACGCCTCTCTGATTTTTGCAGAGCCTTTCAAGATGTCATCCTTTGATGGTTCCAGTTTTATTTAGCCGTAAGGTAAGAGACCCAATGTGTTTTCTATTCCCTTTAAAGAACCATTTCTTGAAGTTAGAGAGGTATTAAGAAGATGTGGTTCCATAAGTCACAAGGCTATTCCCAGTACTCCTATGTGGATAGCCCCCCCAGGGCAGATTTATTTATTTTATTTTACATTTGTTGACCGGGCTAGGCTAACTGGATATATGCCCATTTTCAGTAGATGCCTGGGAAGATGAGCTCCAAGACATGAGTCCAATACAATAATACAAGTACAAACAAATAAAAAATAACAAAATCTAATATTCTAGTAAAAATAGCAATTTTCTAGTACGTAATAAAGTATACCTCAACAATGGTAACGTGTATTACAGCATAGAGGTTGTAACAGGATGTAGCACTGAGGTAAAAAGTCATAAACAGTGCAAATTGAAAGAACTGAGACAATGCAGGTCAAGTCAGAGGTAGATGAAAGGAAATAATCATAGTAAAAAGGTAAAAAAATAATCGGCAATTGCCACGTGAATTACAGCATAAAGGTTAAGCAGGATATAACACTGAGGTCCTGCACCATAATATAGTGCTATTTATAAGTATGGAGACGACATAAGGCAGGTTGTCAAAAGTAAAAAAAAAAAAAAAAAAAAAAAAAAAAAAAGTTAGATGTGTAGCATTGTAGCAAAGGATTTACTTAAGAAAAGGTATATAAAGAGCATAGAAATAATGAAAAAAGGTAGAGGGCGGAACTCCAATGGTGGATGTTGCCCACATGGCAGAGGAGGTCCATAAAGCCAGGGATTCAGAGGTCCCTTTCTCTGAAAAGCCTTTCCAGTGCTCCTGAAAGGTTGCCCAACTGCTGCACTTACTGGAGGAGCTCAGGGGGTGCTTATCCTTACACCCAGAAACCCGGGCAGCCATCACCAAAGATAGTTGGGTGCAGAGGGTCACATCCAGAGGTTAGTCCATGCCTTTTTTTCCCTTTCACCCCCCCCACAATCAGTTTGCAAAAATCCTTTATGTTCCACCCAGTCGGAGGAGAGCAGCAGCTACAGACAAAAAAAAAAAAAACTGCTTGCCAAAAGGGCCCTCCAAATGGTCCCCCTAGACCAACAAGGTTTTCAGAATTTGAAGTATTTTTTTGGTGCCAAAGAGAAATGGGAACCGGAGACCTATCCTGAATCTAAACCATTTAAATCGATGCATCAGACACGCAAAGTTGGAATGGTTATGATTTAAGTCCGTTCTACCAGTGTTGTGTAAGGACATTAATGTGCTTTATCTCCAGGATGCGTACTAATAATGTAACTTCAAAACAGACAGGTGATCCAGGAGATAACTATGATTCTAGCTGGGAGCCAATCATTACCTGTTCAGGGCCCTGCCCTTTTGGCCTCACCACAGCCCTCTGGCTGTTCAAGTGTCTGACAGTGTCGCAGGTTTAAACCACATAAAAAAAAAAACTAGGAACTCCACTGGCAGGACATGTAGTTCTTTTGTTACATCCGTTCTGGTACCTCGGCTTCTCTCCTTCTGTTGGAACATTTATCACACTCCAAGTATGTCCCTTGCGTACCATTTCTTACCAGCAATAAGTCAATTAAAATATTTTCGATTGAATGCTTACTGCATTCATTCATCATTACTTCAATACCACAGAACAAGGTTTTAAAGTGCAAACGGACTGAAGAGTGTTATTTAAACTCACAATTATTGACCTTCAGAAATGCAATTTCATTCATTGAAAACCAGCAATTAATATACATACTGTAATTCTACAAAACTTTCTTTAGATGCGTTTTGAAATTATGCTTTTTAATTTTTATGTTTTTGTGAAGTGGTCACAGGTTACTTGAGGTAGCTAGGATTTAGTTTTTCCATGTCTCAATGACTGGCTCCTCTCTGTTCCCACCAAGTCTGTACTTATTCATGTCTGGGACTACTGCTCCATCTATGTCTTCAATTGGGCATCACAGTGAATTACCTAGTGTCACCCCCCCCCCCCCCACTGAAGTTCTGGAGTTGGTGCTCATCTGGATATAGTGACGGAGATCAGTCTTGATGAAGACATGAATAAACACCTTAGAGTCAAGTATCCCACGTCCTCTTGCATCCCTACCAGCAAGCTTGGTGTTACAACTCCTTGGATCCATGGCTGCTTCCATAACTAGCAACTCTAGCAAGGTATTGCAATAGAATCTTGAGTGTAATGATCAATAAGGCAACGCCCACTTTCTACACCAATCTGGATTACCTAGATTTGCAGGGAACACCTAGCGTAGTGGATTACCATAAAAGTTTCTCAGGGCTGCCCTTTTATCCTTCCACCCACAGCTACAGTGACCATGGATGCCTCCCAACTAGGGTGTGGACATTACTTGGGAATGATGGTCCAAGGCACTTGGTCTGATTTGAAGGTCCGTCTTCAAGTCAGTGTCGTGCAAATGAGAGCAGTCCTATTAGGATTACAGATGTTTCAAGATGTGCATCTTCCAGGGATAATTGCTGTCCAAACAGAAAATATGTTGGTAGTCTGGTATATAAATAAGTGGGGGGAGCCAGATCCTATCTCCTGTGTTGAGAGGCTCTGAGAGTTTAGTAGTGGGTGATCTATTCCGACCACTTCCTTTTGGCAACACATCCCGAGGAAGTCCAGTATGCTAGCAGACAAACTGAGCAGGTCCATCTTATTCCCTCAAGTGATCCGTCAGCCATGTGGTGGCAGAAATTGCTTTTAGTCACTGGGTCCAGCTGTGCTGCAGTTTCCACTTCCCCTCTCAACTCTAAGTGCAGCAGGTACTTTGCTGTGATCCCACTCAGATGGGGAGTAACGGACCATTCTTAACTATTGCTCCCTGGGCTCCAACATACATTTCTTCCTACATATCTACTTCCCAAATTTCTTCAAAAAGCATCTCACCAGAAGAACTACGTAATCTTCATTGCTCCTCTCTGGTGTTAAGTATGGTTTCCCAGCCTGTGGCCTCATCTAGTGCAACCGCTTTGGGTGATGGATCCAGCCCAGGATATCCTCTGTCATCTGTCAGGGATGACTCGAGACATTTTAGACCTTCAGACTGATCAGTTTCTCCACTTCTAGTGATAGCTAGAGTCCAGGCCCCCCCCCCCAGTTCATCGCATCCTTGTGTTCTCTCAGAAGGAGTCCTTATTCTAGCTATACTAAGCTTTCTTGCGACTGTATTTAACAGTGGAGCTAGTTATTCTACTGTAAAGATCCAATTTACAGCTATCTTGAATGTTCAGGTAGGAGATAACGTTAGTCCCTGACATCATCTAGATTATGCAAGGTCTTTCTCAAAGTTGCCCCCCCTCCCCCCCCCCTTTTTTTTTTTTTTTTTATGACCCTCTTAAGGTTCCTACTTCTCCATGGGATTTGACAGTACTTGAAGCCCTAACTCTCTTTTCCTTTGAACCAGCTGCCAAAGCGGACTTAGTTTTTTTTTTTTTTTTGGAAAGCTAGTGTTTCTGGTTACCATTCTGTTGACCAAGCTAGTATTAGAATTCTAGGCTCTAAGTTACCATATCTGATCTCTAACGAGGATGGTGTCTCTGTCCATAGTAAGCCTTCCTTTATACCCAAGGTGACTTCAGAGACTGCTATAAATCAGTCCACCGACCTTTCTGTTTTTTTCTTTTTTTCTTTTTTCTTTTTTGTTTCCAAACTTTTCCAACAAAGGAGAATGCATGCCTTTTTGAATGTTCATAGACTGCTTATATTTTATCTCCATAGAACAAAAGATGTCAAAATCAGACCAGCCTTTTTTTTCCTTTTGCAGAGCCAGTTTGATCAAATCTGTTTCAAAGGTGACTAGCCAGATGGGCTCACTGATTTGAATTTCTTAGTCTGTAAGAAGGGATTAACACTCCGTAAGGCTCATTCAACCAGATCTGTGGCCACAACCAGCTTTCTGGTCCAGAGCTCCATAGTTGACAGATGTGCACCTGCCACTTGGTGTAATACCTTCATTGTTCACTACAAATTGGATATCTTATTTATGATTTATTTATTTGCATTTGTTAACTGGGTTGGTTCAGTTGGGTAAGAATTACCCTTTTTCAATGGAGACCCGAGGGGAAAAGCCCCAAACAGACATACAAATACATACGAATAGAGACAAATTAACAATATTACAGAGGAAAACAATATAATGGGTACAATGGATAAGAAAAACAAACTATGAAAGTTTGAGAATGAGTAAGGTAGGCCAGAGGCATGCATGCAAAAGATTTATGAAAAGGTGTTCTGAGCAAGATCTCTGAATTAAGTTAAAGTAGGCAAAGAAATGATGATTTAGGTGTGGAGTTAGTAATGTGGGAGCATGTGAAGGACATTCCCATTTGGAGGAGAGATGGGAGAGAAGCATGGATTTGAAATTGTTGTGGTTAGGTATATTACATAGTGGTGTGATCTTGTCTAGAAATAGGGCAGCATTTGGCTCTGCTGTACTCTGGAATATCCTTTGCTTGAGAACCACTTCGGAGGGTTTCTCTAGCCAGGGATTCTGCCCCATCGGTTGTGTAATGGATGAAAGACTACAATAGCTACATGGGTTATGTACTCAGCATAGTGATGCATCTGTGTTGCCTGTTTTTGTCCTTCCTTAACCTTCTGTCGTCTCTGCCAATTTGGAAAGACTTATTTTCTGGTCTCCTAGTTAGATATATGTGTCATGTTTCCTGCATTTTTGAAGAGCTCTAGTCTTTTCTTCATTCATTCTTTCTTTCTTTGCAGTGTAACTGGAAATTTATTGGTAATTATACCTTTGTTGCTCACTGTTATGCTATGAGCAGTTTTATGGGCTGAATAGATGGCAAACTTGATCTGAGGGAAATGAAGATTATGTGTAAGAGGAGGAACTGGAGCTGCAGAGCCAAAGTCTGATCCAAGACCCATTGGCTGAGGAAGGACTAAAACGGACACCACCGATGCATCGTCCTCTCCCTCTCTCAATGCCGTGACAGTCTTTTCTTGGACTTGAGTTGCCTGCTGGTGCAAGCCATTAATCCTGAGAGCTCTAGGCAGCATTCTTTGCTAAGAGAAATGTTGGGGATATATTGCAATTAATTAGCATTTCAAATGTACTGCGGCAAGCAATTTGGTGAAAATAAATGGTTTGAAACTGTCAGAAGTGAATAAATTATACAAGTTGCCTTCTCAGCAAGCTTACTATTTTAATACATTTAATGTAATATTGCACATTTTAGTCTATTTAAAGGTAGCCAGTCCATTTATTTTTCTTTTGAGGATTACAATGTTGAATTACTGAAAGTATGCAAGCTATTTTTCACTTCTTGAGGGGAATAGAGATAAAAGAACAGATGATGATCTGTGTGAGAGAGAACATTCCGGCTGTGACATGTGCTTTAGCATGGGTAACCTGAATATTTGATAAGGTTATGCTTGTGTTTGGATTTGGACAACTGCTCCTATTTGGTGGGGTAAACTTCACTTGTTAAAAATGTACATAGTTTTGCGTGTTCCCATTTAAAAGGGATGGTGGTTCTGAAAATGTAGGTTTGAGTCTTCATTGAAGCAGTAAGTCTTGCAACGTGACAGACGTTCTAATGGAGATAAGCTCATGCAAAAGAGATCAGCATGCCACATGTTGGTATGTACGCACCAGCCAAAAGTTGAAGGTACACATGCAAAATAACTGTCCTTTTATATAACCGGTGGGGTATCATAATGGCTATTTTGTTCATATTGTGGAATGTAAATGGCTTTACAGATAGACAAAGGTAAGATGCAAATGGCAATGTTACAGGAGACCCAAATGAGCATACGAATTTGACAAAGGCTTTAGGGATGAACACTCAGCAAAATATTATGGACAAAGGAGGGCTGGTGTAATTGATGATGGGCTCTGATAGAAGTGTAAAAGAGACTGGTAGATTTGTGAATGTAAGCATTGGCGGGGAGGATTATGATATGTATTCATATTCTACCTTAAACTTGTGGAGCATAAGAGAAGTTTGGGAGAAGTGGTCAGATTTCAACAGCGAATATTTTAGCTTGCAATTAGCGTTGATTTGCAAGTGCCTGCCTGTCTGTCTGTCTGCAGATAACCTGTAAGGGAAAGCAATAACAAAAAAAGCATTTCTGAAGAGATGTATTTGGTATGGAAGATGAGACTCCGGCAGTGGGAGCTCTGACAGAAATTGCGTATTATTTCCCAAGGCACAATAACTGGGCAAGATAGAAATTATATTTCACTGGAACGTGTATATTTATTTAAGCGTTATTTGACAAGTTTTACAACTTTCAGATCGTGCACTAAAAAGAGTTGAGACAGAGATGCAGGGTAATGAAATAAAAATGAGGATTACCTGTTTAAAATGAAGGAATTTAAGGAACTGGTAGTAGAAATGATGTAAGAGTTACTGGGTAGGGGTTTTTCAGAAGGAATAGCTAGTGAGTGGGATAAATGAAAATGGATTTTAAAACCAGGATATTAAGAGATTTGTGGGAATAGAAGTAATGGGAATTATTTATAAGGGCCGACCATGGTTAGTGTGGCAAAGGAAAGGAGATCTCGCAGAACAAGAAGGGTAATAACTACAGTGCTAAAGGGAAATTTAGGGAATATTCGGATATTAAGTGTGTGTTTAGAAGATTGCTGTTAACTATTCTTCTAACTCTAGAGCACAAAAACCTTTAGCACAATAAGTTGAGTAACAAAATATAGAAAGGGTTGTTGCATAACTTTTGGTTATTTTTCTTGACCGAGGTTACTTGAGGTTCTAGATATATATTGCAGATATTTAAGACGTTTTATGAAAATTTGTATACAGTAGAGGACTCTGGAAACAAAAGGTACACATGGGAATATTTATGGAGTATTTAATTATTCTAGGTTTAGAGGAAGATGGGGCTCAATATTGGCTAAGGTAGGAAGATATGAAGAGTTGTGATGTAATCAATCGGCAAGGAAGTCTCTAGCAACAGTTGCATTTCCTGTGTAAGTGGGGAGGGAAAAAGTGAAAGAAAGATTTGTTTAATACTATTTTACATGAGGGGCGGGTACCAGAATCTTTGAAGAGAACTGTGGTAGCTGTGTTAACTAAAGAGGGTAAAGACCCTAAAGATCCAGATTTGTATAGAGTCTCATTTCAACTTTAAACTGTAATTATAAAGTATCTGTATATACTAGGTAAGGGAATGAAATTGTTGCCAAAGCTGAATCTGGATCTTTGTGGTTTTGCATAAGGGAAGCAAACATTTTAACAGCATTAAGAGAACACTGGTGATTCAGAGGGAAGCAGAATGCAAGATAACCCTGCAATTGTTGGGCCTTTATTCAGAGAAAGCATTTAATAGGCTCAGTTGGGATTTTTTTTTTTTTGAGTAGAGAAATATCGGCATTGGCATTCCTTGATGGAAAAAAAAATATGGTTAATTTTAGATAGATGAAGGGGTCAGAGATGAGAAGGTGGGGACTGTGCCCCTTTGACAAGCTGTTTTAAACTGAGGAATAAGGCAAGGATGTCATCCTTTCCCCTTTATTTCTTTTATATTTGGAGTCCTTGGCAAAAAAACAAAATAATTCAGTCATTCAGAGATATGAATGGTATGGTAATCACAAAAAGTTAATTTACTTGCAGATTATTTTATGTACTTAAAATCTTGAAGCTAACATTTTGATGCTGTGGGACATCTTTAGACAGTTTAAAATTTTTTTCAGGATATCAAATCAATGAAGATGAAGCAAAAGCTATAGCTGTAAACTGTGTAACCACCCACCTATGAATTGGTCCTGCAATACTTTGTGTTCATGTCGACATGATGAGATGAAGTATTTTAGGTCAATGGATTAAAAAATTATATTCTGTTATTGCAACTAAGGATATGTGAGAGAAGACTAAAATATAATGTAAAAATAAACTGGAAGCTCTTGATTATGATTAATAAAATAGTGCGCACGTATTTAATGTCTTGTTTTATACACAGGTCTGACATTTTTATCAACGAGAAGTTGTGGATGATGCTAAAGAGTTTTACTGGGAGAGGAAAGAGTGCAAGAGTTAAGTGGGATAAGTTGATTCTTCCCATAGAGCAAGGTAGTTTAGGAGATTACCTGATTTGAAGGGATGCTTTAAAACTATGCATATAAAGCTCATACATATATTGCAAGCAGAGGTTATAAATTAAGTGGAAAGAGATGATGAGGAAAAGGAGGGTGTTGAGAAGTAAGGGGAAGAGTAAGATTTTGGATGCAGGTCCTAAGAGAATAAGAACAATCGTATAGATTAGATTATATTTGCAGAGTAGCAGAAGGTATTCTAACAACTAAGCCAACATGGGCATGGCTCTAGGTGATGGCCACTGTTGGTGTGACACCCTGAGCCCTCCCCCCACAACTTCTGAACGACTGTAAATAGGGGTAAAGAAATTGGTAAGGGGGGCTGGATGTTACTGGAGAAAACTGGCAAAGTAAGCAAGGTATTGGGAGCTAATAACTAGAGAGGGAGGGACAATAGTGGGATAAAGCTAAGCAGAAGTTTAGACTGCAATTTAGAGACTGCTTTCTCTGCCAGTGTTTAATGTCCGAGTGCAAGCAAAGAGAAAGGGATAGGAGAATGTTACGTGAAAGGCCAGTTCTGGTAAAGTTTAGTTGACTCTGTGACAAATGTGGCTGTGGAAAAAATAGCTAATTATTAGGGCATATAAAATACTGCACAAGTAGAAGAATCAATGAGAGGAGGTTGAAAACGATTGGAAAGAGTCATTGCAGAGGCCATTTTCAACTAAACTAGTAGGCCATTTTCATTGCTCCCAGTATGCAGCAAAGTCGATAGGTTTAGGATTTTTGCCTGGAGTATTTGAATAGGTGTTTATATCCTATGGCATACTTCGGCAAATGTTTCTAAAGGTTGAAAGCAAATGCCGGAGGAAATCGGGATATGCTTTTTTCAGGGTGTAACAATTTGGCAGATTTTAAAATGTATTGCAGAGTATTACTGCAGAAGTATTTGGGAGGGGCAAGTGTTTGTAACAAAAGAATGATTCTGAGCTTGGGACCCAGGCTCCAAATTACCTAAACATAGTAAGGCTTCATTAAATGTAATGCTCGCTGCCAAAAAAGAACTTCTTAGAAAATAGAAATCAGAATTTAAGTAGACTGCGATTGATGTAAATAAAATGTAAAGGAGATATATAAAAACAACTGGAGGGTGGGATCTTTAGAAATGTGATGCAGCAAATTACCTTGAAATACATGTATTATCCCAACAGTCATTAGGGGGTGTGAGATTAAACAGGTGGCAAGAATTGTGTAACTTTATGTAATGTTGTAATGGATGATTGTTAATGTATACTGCATGAAAGCAGAGAATATTGCTATGTTTTTATTCTGTTGATGTATATCTACCTTTGCAGTTGTAATTTAAAAAACATATTAAGTGCTGAAGGAAAAGTCTTGATCCCAGTCAGGAAAAAAGCCATCAAAGATGTTCCAGCTCATCAGAAAGGATCTGGTTCATTACTCCATTTTTTTTTTTTAATTTCAAAATGGAGTAATACTTATTTTACATTTGTTGACCGGGATAGTCCGACTGGATACATGTCCGTTTTCAGCAGAGCCCCGGGGAGAAAACCTCCAAGATAATAATACACATTGAACATTTAGCAAATGCTAGTTTCAAGCAGATTACAGTCATAAGCAATACCAGCATTTGGCACATATAGTACTAACTTATAAAAAACACTTTACAAAACATAACATTATTTTCAAAGTTAAACATACATAACATTACATTCAGGTTTAAGACGCACACTGAGCAGCAGTTATGCAATTGACCCTTCCTGAAATGGAGTGGTAGAAAAAAGTTAGTAGTAGTTGAAGGTAAGGCACCTAAGAAATAGAGAGGTCACTAGTCGAGGTTAGTGCAAGAACATAACCAATGAGTTTTGAAGTATTTATTGAGTTTGTTTTTTGAATTGAGTTAGTGAGGGTACTAGGGTCAAGTCAGCTGGGAGTCTGTTCCACAGAGTCCCCAGCTGAGTAGTCGGATTTGTATGTTTGAACTAGGAGTCTAGTGGATGATCGTGGTGGCTGGGTGCTGGTCTAGGGGCTGCTGATATTTTTTAGAACAGGTGTATTTTCTGGTTGGTAAAGGACTATGTGCCACTGTTAGCTGCTTGAACTGCAGTAGGCTTGGCAGTTCAAGCCATCCTAGGCTATTTAGGTTGTGACAGTTCAAGCCATCCTAGGCTGTTTAGGTTGTGACAGTAGTGTATCTGGTAGGCTGTGCCAGTAGCAAATCTGGCAATGTGGTTATAGCAGGATGATGGTTTATAGTTTAAGATCTGTTTTGTTGGAGAATAGAGGTGAGGTGTAGGGAAGAGTTGATAGCAGATGGGAATGGGCAATTGCTGTTCTAGCAAGTGGGGGTAAGGAAAGGTTTGATTCTGTAATAAACCAGATCCTTTCTTTTTGATGCCTCCTAAATTAATTTGTACCAGTCAAGCTACCTTTGCCTTTAAGGAAGGTATTGAATGGTGCTGATTTGATCTTTAAGATGCCTACACACACCAGGTTTATCAAGAAGATTAGGAGGTTTCAGTACCTTTAATAAGGGAGCCACTTATTTCTGGATGCTTCATTTGGTCTCCCCTCATCCCTCAGGGTGCCTACCAAATGCATGTCAATAGCTGCAGCACACCAGAGGCTGCTAGGCATAAATGTAGTTATTCAGGTATGGAAACGGCACTTAAATATGTAGACTTTAAACATGCTAATTACATCTTATGAGTATTTACAAAGCCTTTCAATCCTTGCCAGTAAGAACATTGGGAAGCCCCATATGGCACCCCCTGTAAATCTTCTTTCATTAGATGCACCATTGATACTCTAACCTGTAAAGCATGGCTTCCTTCATGCATTAGTCTTTGCAAAACATTCCAGGCAAGTTTATTCTCAAGTCAGCTACAGCAGTTCTCTTTGTACAGTGCAGTTGATGGCAGCCATTACTTAGATGGCCCCCATGCCAAATTCCCCATAATTCTAAACTTGATGAAAATACAGCAGTTTTCTATTTTTAATAGCGTTCTCATCTCAACCGATTGGTTTCTAAGCCATACAAGATGCATTTACATTTTGTTCTACACCCAAAGTCTTTGTGTTGGCAATCAGTCCAGACTCCTATTCTAGTAATTGCTTTCAGTATGTTTGCCTTTGTCCTAGGATGTGGTAGAAGTTTGTCAAGGGCAGACTGTCCATGTTTAGTCTCACACACACAGGCCAGTCGGCACATCAGTGTTGTAGAGACGAAGACTGTCCCCCTCTTACTGCAGGAGTTCTAGGACACCCTGCCCCAAGTAGTAGCCAAGCACAACAACATGGCAGTAATGTGATGCACAAACAAGCAGGGGTTAGTTCAGTCGTGCCTCCTCTTTTAGGAAACTGTGAAATGGGTTTCGTCAGAAAGTGTGTATTTGCTACCCAGTCTGCATTCTGTGGGAGCCAGTTGCCTAGCAGATGTTGCTTGCTCAAGTCTCGTGAGTGGTCTTCAGTCTGTTTAGAAGTATGAAGGCTATTAAGTTTTGCAGGAAGTATTGTTTTAAATCTCTGCATCTCCAAACAGTGCTTACTCCCCTGTTTGGAAAGCCTAAGCTTCACTCTGTTAATTACATGGTTGCCTAGTTCCATTGATGGCCAGGGACCCATTATATTTGCCTAGGGTGAGACATTCTTGCCTCTGCCCCCAGAAATCCAGTGTTAAAAATGTACAACAGCAAATGAACACATTTTTGTTTGGGGTACTAGGCTTCCTCATACCCCTAAGTGCATGCATTTTAAATTAAATTTCCTAGATTTTTGATGCAAGTTTGAGCTACTGTAGAAAAGTCAGTGTTGCAGCTGGATCCGTCTTTCATCAAGGTTCCGTCAGTGTGTCATCGTTATCTTTAAAAGTTTGCCAAGGCTTCTGGGATCAGTTCTTCATCCAGTCACCTGTATTTGGTCTCTCATTAGGATTTGTATTTTGTGTTGGAAGAATTATCCCTTCTTTTGAATGTGTTGCTAAAACAGAAATTAAGTACCATTCTTAGAAGGCGCATTTTCGTGTAGACGCATCTAAGGTTTTCTGAAGTTGAGACTTTGTCAAAACTGTATTTGGTCTTTGGTAAGGGCAGAATGTCATTGAGCTGGATCTCTCTGTGCTTAAGGCTGACACTGAGAAACTTTAATGTATTGTTTTGCCTATTTTTTTTTTTCCCCAAACTCCTCAAAGGTGAGCAGCGTCTGCGTTGCATGGATTTTCAGACTACTTAGATTTTATGTGGATAAAACCAAAATTATTGGCAAAGCTAAGCAACTGATGTCTGCATCTTAAAATATCTGGGATTCTAGTTCTTCATTACTTAGATGACTATAACTTGCAGAGCTTTGGCACTCAAAAACTTTTCTGGACTACCTAGCCTCTCACCTGCTGTCTACAGTGCTATGCTCCTAAGGAGTCTCTCTAGGTCCTTTTTTTTTTTTTTTTTTTTTTTTAACACTTCACTTTGATGTAGTATCTTGTTAAATAGCTGGTACCTCCCCCTTTGTGTTGGGGTAGGTTGGTCCAGTTTTCACCAAAGGATGACTCTATGAATGCTTTTGTATTTCTGCATTTTATCTTATGGACTCAAAACATTGGTTACTGCCTATTTTCTGCCTTTACTGTTAATTTTTTTTTAAGATTTGTTAAGTCATACTTTAATTGATTAAAGTTCATAGGTGTTTACTAGACTAATGACCACAAGGGCCTTTTTTTTAAGCCTTGCCATGGATCCCAAATATTTGACAAGTTTTGGTACCCTAGGTAAGTAAGCAGGGGCTTTAGAGAATAAAACAAAAAAAGTAAGAGGCCTTGGAGATTAATGGAAACAGGCAGCCTGTAAATGGTTAAAGACATGGGTGCCAAACCAGGGAGGAATGTCTGTTTCCTGTGCATTTATCCAAGTTACACTTTAATTGTGTTAGAGAGGAACTTTGCTTCACATGGATGGGAAGCCTGTTCCAGAAAAAGGGTTGTTTGGGATGCGTGCCTCTCTCCATCGCAGTGTTTTTATGTCACAGACAAGGTTTAAGACTTTAGAACCGGTAATTCTGCTGCTGTTTGCTTTGTGTGTCTAATATAGTAATAATAAAAAAAAAAATACACAGACACACCCGAATTACCTGTTCTAAAGTCTTAAACCTTGCCTGTGATATAAACAGGACCTGTTCTAGAGAGAGAGGTTGTTGTCTTTTGGCTTTTCCTGGTTAGCGGTCGCCACAGCAGAACTCCGGTCCGCTAATGATTGGCAGATTTTTACGTGCTGGCTTGCCGGGCCTAATGCACAACCTTCAACAAAGGAACGCCCATTCATGCATGTCGCCACACAAGACGCTCAGAATCGAACGGGTAACGTCCAACTGTGAGGCGACAACGCTACTGCAGCACCACCACCGCAGTATATAGAGAGAGGTGTTATATGTATGGTGTGTAGGTGTGTATGGTGTGTGTGTGGTGTGTAGTTAGGTGTGTGTGTGTGTGGTGTGTAGTTAGGTGTGTATGGTGTGTGTGTGGTGTGTAGTTAGGTGTGTGTGTGTGTGGTGTGTAGTTAGGTGTGTGTGTGTGTGGTGTGTAGTTAGGTGTGTGTGTGTGTGTGTGTGTGTGTGTGTGTAGTTAGGTGTGTGTGTGTGTGTGTGTGTAGTTAGGTGTGTGTGTGTGTGGTGTGTAGTTAGGTGTGTGTGTGTGTGTGGTGTGTAGTTAGGTGTGGTGTGTAGTTAGGTGTGGTGTGTAGTTAGTAGTTAGGTGTGGTGTGTAGTTAGGTGTGGTGTGTAGTTAGGTGTGGTGTGTAGTTAGGTGTGGTGTGTAGTTAGGTGTGGTGTGTAGTTAGGTGTGGTGTGTAGTTAGGTGTGGTGTGTAGTTAGGTGTGGTGTGTAGTTAGGTGTGTGTGTGTGTGTGTGTGTGTGTGTGTAGTTAGGTGTGTGTGTGTGTGGTGTGTAGTTAGGTGTGTGGTGTGTAGTTAGGTGTGTGGTGTGTAGTTAGGTGTGTGGTGTGTAGTTAGGTGTGTGGTGTGTAGTTAGGTGTGTGGTGTGTAGTTAGGTGTGTGGTGTGTAGTTAGGTGTGTGTGTGTAGTTAGGTGTGTGTGTGTAGTTAGGTGTGTGTGTGTAGTTTGTGTGTGGTGTGTAGTTAGGTGTGTGTGTGTGGTGTGTAGTTAGGTGTGTGTGTGTGTGTGTGTGTGTGTGTGGTGTGGTGTGTGTAGAGTGAGGGGTGGGTGTGTGTAGAGGTTATGTGATCCTATCTCGCCTACATTCTGTATTGATGGGCTCGGAGCCGATCCTCTGCTCCGACTCGGCACGCTATGCTATAGAGCGAAGCCTCTTATTGGCTGAGCTATTCTCTATCCCAGGATGCACCACCACTAATCCCCCAGATCTCGTTTGCCGCTTACAAGCTAGGACGTGGTCTCGAACTTGGCTGAGCTAAGTGTTTTTTTCTGAAAGTTTTTCTGTCAGGAAATTCCTTAATCTTTACCCAAAAGCTGTTTTAACAGCTATCGTTGTGTATAAGTGTGTGTTTTGAATATTTTTTGTGGTAAATTTGTGTGATTGAACAGGGAAAGGTTTCAGTTTAAGTTAGAGGGGCCTTCCCCTATTTCCTTAGTGAATTTTCTTATTTTGTGGAGAGGTCAAGTACCTGTTTAAGTTAGAGGGTTCTTGATCCTCTCTTATTTCTTTCGTGTATTGTATTTGTACTTGTTTTGAGCTAGTTTAAAAAAAAAAGTGTTTTTATTGTTTAAATCCTTTACTAAAGTGACATACTCCTTGTTTTTTTTTCCTCTAATATACTGAGTATTCTACAATGTCTAAAGAGCATAGGCCCTCAGGATTCAAGAAGTGCACGAGGTGCAATTATAAAATGTCTATCACCGATGATCACTCCTTGTGCGTGTACTGTTTAGGCGCCAAACACCTACAGGAGTCTTGCAGCGTGTCACGCTTTTTCCTCTAGGGTCCTCCAAGAGAGGAAGAATAAATTAATCTTGAAAGGGCTTATCAAACCCTCCTTCGAGGAGGCCTTATCTTCCTCTTCCTCTCCAGCTAAGAAAAAGAAAGAGTCTGCTCCGACCAGCCCGTAGGAACCGACCACTAAGAAATCTAGGCAGGCTTCTCCATCGGCTCCACTGACTTCAGAGCCGAGGGCGGAACGGTCTGCCTCGATGCCTCCAGTCTCGACTCCTCTGGTTTCGGAGCCGATGGCTGGTGCTTCGAGAGGCGGGTCAACTTCATCGGCTCCACTGATTTTGGAGCCGATGAGGGTTGCCGGCTCAGACTCTTCCCCTTTGGCGCCGAAGCCCTCCTCGGCACCGAGGGAAATTGTTTTAGAATCTCCCTCTGCACCGATACTGGTCGAGTATATTTGGAGCCGGTCCCCCAGTCCTTCGGAGCCGATGGAGAAGTCAGTTTCTGACCAGGTCGGTTTCCTCCCGATCTTCCAAGATGTCGGATTCAGACATCGACAGGGTGCTCCTAAGACTGTTGGTCTCCTGTATTCCAGAAATTAGTTTCGGCTCCAGCCCATTCGGCTTCGGAGCAGATGGCCCACCCTGTAGTTTTGGTTCCTCTTCCAACAGCCTCGGCACCGTTGGAGCCGGTGCTGGTGGAGCCGATGGAGGTTTTCTGGTTGGCCCCGACCCTTACTCCAACCCCGGCTCTCGAGTCGGAGTTCGGTACACGGACCTCCTCAGTCGGCCCTGGGGGGGATGCTTCGGGACCGATGTTTTCGGTTCCGAGCCTTCCTCTAGGTGCATCGGCTGCGGGGGTACCGTCTACTGTTGTGGCCATGGGGGTTGGACCTTCCCAGGACTCTGGCGGTCCGGCCTTCAGGACCATGAGGAGTGCTTTGTCCAAATCTTCTTTGGCTACCTCCACGGTCTCACCAGCACCTTTCCTACATACGGAGACTGGGTCTTTGGTAGTCCCCCTGTCCCTAGACAGTGGAGCCCTGGGGCCTGAGGTCACCCCCAGTGGGGGCCCCCCCCCTCCTGGAGGTCCCTCTGAAGCTTCTTCAGAGGAACCCCACAGGAAAAGACTGTGCAAGAGGAAGCACGTAGACTCCCCCGATGAGTCTCTCACGTCGGACACCGATCTTGATGATGCGGAGGGGTCTCCGAAGTCGTCCTCAGATGTCTCCTTTGCAGACATCTTGGAAGCCCTCAAACAACGAGGCGGCTGGCATTCCAAACCCCCTTCCGCTGAAGAGTCGGTGTTCCTCAAGGCCTTCGGGGCTCAGCCCTCCGCCTCCTGGGTGTCTCCGCCCTTTGAGCTCCTAGATTTGATCTGTCGAAGGGCGTGGGAACATCCAGACTCTGTGGAACCGGTGCCTGCTCGCCCAAATAAGTTCTTATCAGCGCCCCCAGAGAAGGAGTTTTTGACCAAAGGTGTGGCTGTAGATGCCTTGGTGGTGGCATCTGCTACCCAACAAGATGTAGCAGAGGCTTCGACGTCCGTCCATCCTCCTAATAAGGAGTCTAGGAGCATGGATCGGTACGGGAAGCGCACCCTCAGTTCAGCGGCCTTTACCTTAAGGTCCCTGAACTATGTAACACACTTCACTAGATTTCAGAGGGATCTGATCAAGGAGCTTTCAGATACCCTCTTGGGTAACCTACCTGAGCAGCTGGCCCAGACTGTTGGCTCTGTTGGCTACGCTGTCATCTATATCAAACTCGTCCATGAGGCTCATTTCATATGCAGCCGAGGGGGCGAGTAGAGTGGCGGGTTCGGGTGTTGCTCTACGGAGGCAAGCCTGGCTCCGCCTGTGTCATTTTGCGGAAGCCTTTAAGTCTTCCTTTGCCGACGCTCCCTTTACCTTGGGTCCAAACAAAGAGGACCCATCAAAGGACACATTGACCCGCTGCGAGCAAGAAGGTAAGACTTGACTGCCGTAGGGGCACGATTTTCCACTCCTTTTTGGCCTTACCCCAAGGCTAAAAGAGGAGGGAAAATGTGGTTCTGTAAATCCCAGAAGTCTTATCCCTCGCAGCAGGATGATTGATCCCCCTTCTAGAGGCAGAGGAGGGGGAAATTTTTCTGGAAGATGCCGTCCCAGAGGCGGCAGAGGCCCCCGCAACACTGGAGACCACGAGTCCTTTCGTGGCTCTTCAGCCTTCCACAATCCCTGAAGGATTGCCCGACCTGTGCTGCTCCGGAGCCAGTCGGGGGTCATTTTTCGAGGCACCTAAAAGCCTGGGAAGGTATCTCTCAGGACCGATGGTTGCTTTGAATCATCGCCGGAGGTTACAACATTCCTTTTTCACACACCCCACCGCTGTCCAAGAAAATCCTGGACCCGCCACCCAGTCAATGGGAAATCGCAGCATTAGAAATCTCAAAGCTGCTTCAAAAAGGAGTCATCCAACCGGTCCCCGCAGACCAGATCGGATTAGGGACTTACTCAAGGTTCTTTTTAGTGCCAAAAAAGACCGGGGACTTGAGGCCCATTTTGGATCTCAGCATCCTAAATCGATTAGTCAAAAAGTCCAAGTTCCGAATGGTCACCTTACAATCCATTCTCCCACTGCTGGAGAAAGGTGTTTGGATGTGTTCCATAGATCTCGGACGCCTATTATCACATCCTGATAGGTCAGGCGTCCAGGAGACATTTGCACTTCAGCCTGGGAGACTGTCATTTTCAGTTCTCCGCACTGCCCTTTGGTCTCACCACAGCCCCCAGGGTGTTCACCAAATGTTTGGCGGTCGTGACTGCTCACCTGAGGAGTCTAGGATTCCAGGTGTTTCCGTATCTGGACGACTGGCTCCTAACTGCCACCTCCAGGCGTCTACTATTACAGAACCTACAAGCCACCATATCACTAGGCACTTCCCTTGGAATTACCTTCAATTGGCCAAAGTCTATGTTGCTGCCATCTCGGCGCATAAGGTTCATCAGAGTGGAGATAGACCCGCATTTGGTTTGAGTCTGTCTTCCTACAGAAAAGATACAGACTATACAGGCTCAAGTCCGAGCCTTGCTTCTCAGATCCAAAGCTCCAGCCAGGATGGTCCTGCAGCTATTAGGTTCTATGTTGGCCACTGTTCTCCTAGTCCCCTTAGCAAGATTGCATATGAGAATTCTCCAGTGGCTCCTATCGACACAGTGGTCCTTTCAGGATCTCCCTCTCCGTCACCTCATACGAAACTTGCAAACGGGACCTTCGCTGGTGGCTGGTGCCCTCCAATCTGGATCAGGGACGACCCTTTGTTCCACCTCCTCCTATGGCCACATTGACGACGGACGCCTCCCAGATGGGGTGGGGGGGCATTACCTGGGCAGGTCAGTCCAAGGCATATGGCATTCAGAAGAGTCTCCTTCATATCAACATTTTAGAAATGAGGGCGGTATTTCTGTCTCTACAAGCCCTCCACGATTATCTCCCTCAGGGCGTAATTGCCATTCACTCCGACAGCATGTCAGTAGTCTGGTATCTGAACAAGCAGGGAGGGACTAGATCCTACCCCCTTTGCAGAGGCCATGAGAGTTTGGGAATGGGCTGTGGCGACCAGACGTTTTCTGATAGCGACTCATATCCCTGGCATGTCCAACGTGATAGCCGACAGACTAAGCAGAACTATTCTCTCTCCTCACGAGTGGTCTCTGAACGATGCAGTGACAACTCAGATCTTCAGCAGATGGGGAACTCCTTGTTGCGACCTCTTTGCAACCCCGCTGAACGCGAAGTGCAGAAAGTTCTTCTGTCTCACTCCAGCTCCGGGGGAGAGTCCTATGGACGCATTAGCCCATCCTTGGCCCACCGGCTTGCTATACGCCTTCCCCTAGTACCCCTTCCCAGAGTGATCCAAAAGGTGTCTCACTTGGGGAGCAAAATGATTTTAGTTGCCCCTTACTGGCCTCGTCAGGTATGGTTCCCCTATCTTCGGAAATATGCACTGGACGGTCCATGGTTCCTGGATCAGATCCCAGACCTATTAATTCATCAGTCGGGACAACTCCATCAGTCCCTTCACACTTTGAAGTTAACAGCTTGGCTCCTCCTCTTCCGACTGTAGTCAGGAATCCTACTTTTGACCCGGAAGTCATACATATCTTATCGGCCCACAAGTCTGCCACTAAGAAATTGTATAGTAGCAAATGGAAGAGATTTGCTATTTGGGCTCAACTCCGGGGTCTGGATCCCATCACTGTTCCGGTATCGTAAGTCCTGAAATTTCTAAC
>NC_056741.1:1214625054-1214642554 GCF_019279795.1 Protopterus annectens
CTTTTCAAAGAAGTCCACCCAGTTCAGTAGGTGTGACCTGCCTTGACAAAATCAAACTGAGTTTGGTCCATTGTCTGGAGGTTTCCTGTGTCTTTACTGATAATTTCCATGGTAATTCTTTTCATGACTTTCCATGCGAGACTAGGGAGGCTTATGGGTCTGTAGTTTCCAGAGTCTGTAAATGGCCCACCGTTGTGTAGAGGGATGGCAGTGGTTATCTGTGTGAGGCACAAAGCCTGTTTGGAGGCTGCAGTTGAATAGGAATTCAAGAGGCCCTGATAGGTCATCTTTCGTGCTGTTTAGAAGGCATCCTGGGATATTGTCTCTGGGCCCATTGATGCAGTGTTCTTGGCACACTAAGGATCATTTTCCTGGTGATAGCAGGGGGAGTTGTATTTGGTATTTTCTGAGGGAATGTTGAGGGGGAGAGGGAGGGGTAAAAGTTGGAGTTTAAACTCTCTTAGTGGGTTTGATATATCCTCTGGCTCACTGTAGGTGGTATTAACAATGAGCTCTGCACACAACTATGCATTGCTTTTGAGTTTGTGGACATAGCTAAAAAAATGCCTTCTGGCTGTTCTTGCCCTAGGATGCAGCTACCTCAAATTTGGCTTTGGTGAACTTAGAATTCCTCAGAGGACAAATTAGTTTGAGAGTGCTTTTCTCCTGTTGGGTGCTGCACCTTCTAATATTTGCCGTGATTTTCTTCTGTTATACAGCTTATGGCTTGTTTTTTTTTTAGTTTGTTCTATACTACTTCCTGGTGGATACAGCTGCCTATAGTGTTTCTGTGAACAGTTCTGCATAGGCAGCAGTGTTCTCAGAGTTTATGGGAGCTTGAAATTTTGCCAGGTTACACTTAGTAGGATGTTAGCCCTAGAGTAGTTACTGAGTATCCCTGAGTTAGCTGGGCTTCCAGGTTTTATTCGTACGGCCATTTTGTGGTCTGACCTTGCCAAAGAAGTCATTACACTAGGATGTGTACAGCAGCATTCCCATATTAGTGAGGACCAGATCCAGTATGATTGCACCCCTGTTTGGTGTATTGACAGTTTGGTCCAGGGGGGTTGTGTTTACAAAATCTTGGAATGTTCTTGCCTCTGTTTCGTGTTGTATAGGATTGCCAGTTAATGGGGTAATTAAAGTTGCTAATGAATATGGTGTTGGGTTGGATTGCGAGTGTTTACATTTTAAACGCACATGTTATGGGTTTTCTGGGTTTGAGGGTGACTTATAGCTTGCAAGAAAGTGGCATGAGATTTTGCCTATGGTGATTTGAACGGGGGAGAAGCTTAAGTGCATTGTCCCATTTGACAAGCCTTGAGTTGTATTTATTTTTGATTTAGATCGAGGAAGGTATTGAATTTTAACTTTTGTAGCTCATTTTGGCTAAACCTGTTTACATATTTGATATTCCTTTTATTCAAGTATGTTTTAGTGTTGTAGATAAGAAATGAAGTAGAGGATTTAAAGTGCAAAGGGGGGGGGTGAAAATTCAGAAGTGCATTATTCTGAATGGTTTGAAATTTGTGCTGCCTTCAGCTGTTGAACACAACAAATAGGCTGGACCTGGAGAAGGTCAAAACCACAGTACCGGAATCTTTCACAGCTAGGGCTTCAGTACCCAAGGTGATGGAAACCAAAAATATCTCCCTTCCCTCTGAACAGCACACTTCTGTGCTATTGTTGTTTCTAGGGATTTTCCTGCCCCCCTCAACTGACCCAGCAGTTCATATTCAGTGGCTGTGGAGCCAGAAGTTTTCTTTTAACCACATCTGTAACCAGATGTGGAATGCTTTTCTTGGCTATGCAGTTTGTGATCTTTGGCCATCGTCTGCCACCAACGCCTGGGTTAAGTGGAGCACCTTCTTTGCCAGAGTGTTCAGCTGCTCATTCAAGACTTTCCTCAATGAGTCCTTTTTCTGTATCCCTAGTTCCACTGAGGTCATTGTGTCAGCAGAATCCTTAAGGTTGATCATACATAAACATTTCAAGCAGAGGCATTGATGCCCTTCTAGCCTGCCAACATACCAAAACTCTTGTTCCCATAATGTGTGTCCGGGATGTTATTTATAAATGTCTAAGCTAGTACTTGCTTTAAGGTAATTTGGTAGTCTGTTCCGTGCATCAGCTGCTCTCTCAAAGAAACAATTGGTACACTTCTCATTCCTATGTAGTCTTCTACGGAGGTTCTTTGATTCTCTAGCACTTTGATAACCCCGAACATTCACTAGAGGTGGTTGTTTCTAAATACCCTATATATCTAAATAGGATCTTTTCTTGGATGTCTATATGAACTTGTACAGTCTCTTGTTTTAATTTTTCATAATAACTTAAATTTTCACATCCATGGATGCCCTTGGTACATTCCTGCTGTACTCTTTGCAGTTTACTCATGCTTGTTTTCTTAGAAAGCTTCCATATTGTTATACCATACTTAAGTTGGGTTGTAATGTAACTAATGAACAATTACTTCATTTCTGATTTCCTAGACTTTATAAATCTTTTTATACAACCTATAGTTCTGTAATTATAATTAACTAATTGGTTGATATGATTAGAAAAAAAAGCCAAAACTGGATCTACCAATGTAAACGGGTCTTTTAAATGAATCTAGAGTTTCAGTCACTGTGTGCTGTATTAAATATTCACCTTTCAATCTGTCTTCCAAATCCCATATGCTTTTTCATGTATTTATTGGCATATTTTCCTTACCTAAATGGTTAATTTATTTAAGTTCTTTTGCACACATGCCGTATATGCAACACGTAATCAGTTTACCTAATTTCAGGTCATCTGCATATAGACTGTAGAACACCTTAGATGAAAATGTTAGGTTTGAAAGATACAATATAAACAAGTAGGGGCCTAGGGCAGAGCCCTGTGGGACAACCTGACTGTAACCAAGAATTTCACCTGTCCATTTACTGTATGATACTTGCTATGTCCTATTTGTAAGCCCTGCTGCAATCCATCTTAAGAGAATGTCAATATCTAGTTCTAATTTATTGATGTGTGTATCCTGTCGAATGCTGATTGGGCTCTGATACAGTTTATGTAGATTTTTCATTCATAGCGGTTATGTTATAGAACATCGTGTTACAGGTGGTAATGGATCTATTTTCAACGTATGCATGCTGATACATGGTTTCAAGTCCCAACATATCCCAGTTCTGGCAGTAACTTACCAATATTGCCTTCTCCATTATTTTTCCACAACATGAACGTAGACTTGAGGGGTCTGTATGACTCTGGGTTTGTCATGTTTCCCTTTCCCTTTAAAGACGGGCTTAGTAAGCGCATGTCTCCAATCTTGAGGAATCTCCCCATATTTATGACTTAGTAAACAATAGATAATAAGGGTACTGTAGGTTTTTGCTGAAGTGTTCAGATCATCATTATTACTAATCTGATCTCCTCCTGTGCTTTGTTTGGATCCAGTTTGTGCAGTTCATTTTCAAATATAATATGATTTCAGTATCTGAGGTTACCTAGATGTCACTAGGACAACTCATCACCCCCTTTGTGGAGCCAAACTGTTTTGAATGACATTTTGTAAATGTATCTGTAATCTGTGTGTAAGAATACATTTTAGAATCTACACACAGTTTATCAGTTTGTTTCTTTACTCTTTCCACATCTCGTATATCTAAAAAGCTTCCTATTATGCACAATATCTTTATGTAAAATTTCTTTAATTTTTTTCTTTATCTTTTCTCCCATTATGCTTTAAGTTTTGTCCAGCATGTTTATCTCAAATTTCAGAGTCCTAGTTTGACCCCTTTCATTTCTTATTTATGGTCTCTTGTCTTAATTGGGCAAGTTCTTATGGAAATTTATCCCCCTGACATTGTATGCTCTGATCCTGAAAAGTCTCTCTCTCTCTGTCTCTCTCTGTCTCTCTCTGTCTCTCTCTGTCTCTCTCTGTCTCTCTCTGTCTCTCTCTGTCTCTCTCTGTCTCTCTCTGTCTCTCTCTGTCTCTCTGTCTCTCTCTGTCTCTCTCTGTCTCTCTCTGTCTCTCTCTGTCTCGTTTTGCTTCCATATAAGCTGTAATTAATCTTCTGTGCATTGTTTTAGATTTCAGTTTGTCAAAATTGTCTAGCAACAATTGACCTTTATAACCCCATGATCATTGCACATCAATGATGGTAAAACCTGACGTGAAATAACAGTAATTTCTTTAGGAACACAGAATGTCTAGTATGTTCCATTTACTGGTAGTTTTTTTTTTTTCTTCAATCTGAAGTAATTGGTCTGGTAAAGTTGACTCCCCAGCTAATGTTCTTCCCTCCTGTGTTTC
Organism: Protopterus annectens; assembly: GCF_019279795.1. Lineage (NCBI taxonomy): Eukaryota > Metazoa > Chordata > Ceratodontiformes > Protopteridae > Protopterus > Protopterus annectens. The sequence continues at coordinate 1,214,629,355 of NC_056741.1, forward strand.
ATGGAAGAAATGTATTGTGTTTCCTCTAGGTTACCAGCACTTGACTTTGGTCTACACACTCCAACAATTGTATGTTCAAGGGTTGTCTTTATTACATATTCAATGATAACACCAATACTATACACTGTGTAACTGTGATAATCACAGGTCTCTCAACGGTCTTTAATCCCTGTAATTACAGATCTATCTGATTTTTTGTTAGAATGTCTGTTATGATAAAGCATTTATACCCTGACAGAACTGGTTTCCTGTCATTCTTCTTTAACCATGTTTCACAAACAACAAAAAAATCAGTCTTGTGGAAACGTAGCAAATTTTCCAAGAATAAAATCATTAATTCTCTTCTGATTAAATTTTAGACATGGGAAAAATCCTGCCTAATGTTTCTGTATTGTAAATATTGGCTGCAAAAATTCTCTTCCTTGATTTTGACAAATGCATGCTATCCTGTCTGAACACGTGTGCCCAAACGTAGGCATGAAATGTACCTTTTTCGGCTTACTATGGAACAACATACCAGTTCCTCTGTTGTACCTTTTTCCATCCACAAAAATATTAGGCAACTTTTGCCACCACAGTATGGTTACAGTTTACCTCTTGCCCACTCTTTTTCCATTGATTCCTTTGGTCTAGTCCCTACAGCCACCACGGAGTGAGTGGACACATCTTGTTTGCCCTTAGTGGGCAAGAGAGCCACTCTTGCCAGCTGTGAGAGAATGGGCAGTTAACTAGTATTGGTGTGCTCATCACTAGGAAGGTTTTTCTTGCAATTCTGGATTTCTTTTTTCAGAAATTCTGGTCAAGGAAGGTGGAAAATTAACCATCTGGTCTAGTTAATCTGGACACTAGTAATTTATTAGACTTGGCGCAGGCTGTTGACCCTTCTTTTAAGACTGTTTCTGGTAAGAGAAAAAGATTCTTCTTCCCCCTAAGAGATTCAAAAGATTGAAGCTATGGGGGAATGTAAAGGACAGGTGTGTTTGTCTTCACAGATTGCTGATTCTGAGGAGAGTGTGATATCTTGATAGTTTTTGTGAAGGATTCTTTTTCTCCAAGACTCTTTTCTTAGAAAATATCACTATTTCTTATGACTGGAATTTCCGGAGCCTTTGCCTATCACTCCAGTGCTTTGTTTGGGAGTATTTTTGTTACAACTCCGATGTTCATCGTGCATACAGCTGCAGTCATAACAGATGGGTTCTCCTGCCGTGAGGCGGGTCCTCGGTCGGCCGAATTCCAAAGTCTAGGTCTGGTGTCGGTTGTCGTCGCTTCTTCCCTGACGTCAGTGCACCAGGGGTATAAAAGAACCAGCCGACGCCATTTTCTTCAGTCTTTCTTGCCGCACGGTGCCCGAAGCAGAAGCAGTTCCCAAGTGCCGGTCGGCCAGCTCCTGAAATTACGAAAATTTTGCAACCGAAGTCTTCTTGAAAGCTAAGTACCCCGTTGGGGTAACTTTTCTTGCCTCAGACCGATGTCAGACAAAGTTAACAATTGTATTTCTTGTGGGAAGCAAATACCGCATAAGGATTTTCATTCCCTCTGCATTCCTTGCTTAGGCCCAGACCACGACGTCTCGGTCTGTCGTTTTTGTGCTACATTCAACAAATGCACCATTAAGGGTTGGGTGGAGTTCGCCCAGCACTATTTTGGCAAAAAATTTAACTATATTATGTCGTCAGATACACAGACTCCAGTTTTGTCTAAACGCAAAGATAAGGACCGACACACGAGGTCCGCGGCCTCTACCAACACCACGCCAAAGCAGACTACAGGTGGTCCGGTTCTCAGCGAGGCGCCTACGCAGCCCCTGCCTACCGACGACACTTCATTGGCGGTGTCTTCTGTGCCCGAGGTCGCAGGCTCCTCGGCCCACACCCCGACTAAAGATACCGAAGCCACTCTTGGTGGTGAATCTCAAAATGTAGACAGGTCTGCCTCCTCTCAAGGTGTCTTCACACCTTCCTGTTCTATTAAGGCTTTCACTAAGTCTAAAGCAGCCATGCATCCTAAGAGGCAAGCTTCACAAGGCCCTTCTCCAGGCCCCATGCCTAAAAAACAGTTGCTTAAAATGGCTGAGGATTTGATTACTCTTATCAGGGGTTTTCAACCCCCCCCCCCCCACCGGTCAAAAGGCCCATAGTGGAGGAAGAATCTCCCTCCTCTGACCAGGCCTCCATTGTTTCAGAGCACTCTGAACAGGAACATTCTTACTCCCCTTTTGAAGATTCTGATGCTGAGGAGTCCATTCCCTCTGTCCCCCCCCCCCCCCAGTGGGTTACTCATTTGGGGAAACCTTGCATACCTTAAGGGAACACTTCCACTGGGAAGGCCAAGAGTACTCCGATTCCAAGAAAAGGCTTAGGGATTTTCTCTTGCTACCTCAGCACAGGCCTCTGGCTATACTTCCTGTCTTGTGTACTCGAAGGCCTGCCTTAACCCGGAATCTTTACCTCCCAGCCCCAGTCGAGCCTGACAGGTACTACCGGGTTCCTGACTCACACCAATTTTTATACAAAAGCCATGCGGCTGACCCAGAAACTATCTCTCAGGGCCCCAAGGGAATTAAGGCCTCCACTGCTAAAAACCCATTACCTTCCGAGAGAGATTCCAGATCCTTAGAAAGGTGGGGAAAAAAGGTAAACCTCTCGGCCACCTTAACCATGAGGGCATTAAACTGCCAGTTCCATATGCTAAAGTACCAACAGTTTCTGATGTCCTTCAAGAATGCAACTGCAGTCCTTGCATATGGGTTGTCCTGCCTCAGTCAGCCCTTCGGTCGCTTACATATGGGTTGTCCTGCCTCAGGCAGCCCTTCGGTCGGCCGGATTCCAAAGTCTGGGTCCGGCGTCGGCTGATGTCGCCTCCTCCCCGACGTCAGAGCGGCTGGGGTATAAAGGCATCAGCTGACGCCATCTTCAGTCTTTCTTGCTGCACGGTGCCCGAAGCAGAAGCAGTTCGCAAGTGCCGGTCGGTCAGCTGCTGTGTTTTCAGTTACCGAAGTCATCTAAAAAACTAAGTACCCCGTTGGGGAACATTTTTCCTTGCCTCAGCCGATGTCAGAACAAATTGAGAAAGTTAATAATTGTTTGTCTCGTGGTAAACAAATACCTCATAAGGACTTCCATTCTTACTGCCTCCCTTGCCTGGGCCCAGACCACGACGTCTCGGCCTGTGCTGCCTGTGCTTGCTTTAATGAGTGCACTCAGGCGCCGGGCAGAATTTGCCGAAAACTTTTTTGGCGAATCCTACGCTTACATCGTGCCGTCGGAACAACCGACAGCACAAACTACCAAAAAACGTAAGGACCGGGACCGACACCCTCGGCCCACGTCTTCCACCGATTCTACTCCTAAGCCCTCCGAGTGCTTCGGTCCCTTCGGAAGCGATTATTCAACCGCTCCAGGCCGACACCGCGTTAACACACTCTTCGGTCTCTGAGACTACACTGGTGCCGGTTGTTGATTTCCCCCAGAAACCGAAGTTCTCGATCTACCCGACACCATTCCTGTGGACAAGGTTACCCCTGCATGTGGGGCAGCTAGGCCTCCTATATCCATGTCCATCAAGGCCGCCAGCCAGGCCAAGGCCCATCCTAAACCTTCCTCACAGGCCTCTTCTTCTGATGGACAGATCATGTCTCTTGCTGCAGATTTAATCTCTCTTATCAGAGGGTCTCAGCCCCATCCAGACAGAGGTTCTCCGCCACCTGCAGAAAGAAGGCCTAGAACTGAGCAGGCAGACAACCTCTCTTCAGATGAAGCCTCTGGGGATTCGGAGCATTCAGGTACCCAAGAAGAATCCTTCCAAGCCTATGAGGACTCTGATGCTGAGGAATCAATTCCCTCTGCCTCTCCTCCGGAGGATTTTTCTTTTGGTGAAGTCCTCCACTCCATGAGGGAACATTTTAAGTGGCAGGGTCAGGAATTTTCTGATTCTAGGAAAAGGCTTCGTACCTTCGAGTTACCCCAGCACAGACCTTTGGCTATCCCTCCAGTTTTGGATGTTCTGGATTTTGTATTCTCAGACTCCAGTTCTTCCCCTGATTCTCTCCCTCCTGCTCCTGTCAAGCCAGACAGATATTACAGGGTCCCTGACACTCACAAGCATTTCTTTAAGGCCCAATCTGTGGATTTAGAAACTATTTCACAGGGCCCCAATGGAGTGGCTTCCTCTTCGGCCAAAAATCCACTTCCAGCTGACAGGGAAGCAAGGTCCCTGGAGCGATGGGGTAAAAAGGTTTACCTCTACCACCCTTGCCATGAGGTCACTTAACTGCCTTTTTCATATGTTTAAGTACCAGGATTATTTACTGGATGATTTGCAGAAAAAGCTAGCTTCTCCTGAGCCTATAGATAGAAAGGCATTGCAGGATTTGGTGCATAATTCTCAGCAGGTTAGCAACCATTTTCTTCAGTGTGGTTATGATGCATTGGAGGCTTCATTTAGGGCAGCTATGACAGGGGCTGTTATCCGTAGACATGCTTGGTTGAAAGAGCAGCCACTGCCGGATCATGTTAAAGTAAAGCTCCTGGACGCACCTCTGGATAAACAGAAGCTTTTTGGTGCTAATGCTCAGGATGTATTGAAGTCTATTGAGGAGAAGACAAAATCAGTACAGATAGTAAAAGATTTCCTCCAGGTTCAGCCACCCAGATTCAGCAGGAATTGGCCTTCAAAGAAATGGTCCTTTCCAGACAAAGACAAGTTTCAAAGGGGAAAGAACAGGCGTGCACGAGGTAGAGGGCAATACCGAGGCTCCTACAGAGGCCGCCAATGGCAACCTCAAAATCAAAGAAGTGGCACAGGTAGTTCACCTGCACCACAGGGACAATCACAATGACTTACCTGTCACTCCGCCTACCAAGGCTCAAAGAGAAGCACCTCTAGGCAGAAAATTATCTCTATTCTCAAGAAACTGGCACATTATAACAAAGGACAAGTGGATTCTGGACCTAATAGAGGTTACAGGTTCCACTTCCATACTTTGCCAACAGGACAAGGCATGCCAAACCTGCCACAAAATCAAAGGGCAGAGGCACTCTGAGAAGTCTCAAAGCTGTTACAAATAAAAGCAATAGAGAAGGTTCCTCCTCAGGAACAAGGCCAGGGATTTTACTCAAGACTGTTCCTTGTTCCAAGAAAAGAAAAGCAATGGAGGCCTATTTTGGACTTATCCATTTTAAATACTTTTCTCATGGTGCCAAAATTCAAGATGCTGACGTTACAGCAACTTCTTCCCATGCTGGGCAATGGGTCTTGGCTGGTTACTCTGGACCTCAAGGAGGCATACCTGCATGTCCCTATCACACAGTTGCAGAAGATACCTCAGATTTCTTGCAGGAACAGAGCACTATCAATTCTCAGCATTGCCGTTTGGCTTATCTACTGCGCCCAGAGTATTCACAAAATGCCTGGCATCAGTAGTGGCACATTGCAGACTCCAGGGGATACAAATATACCCTTACCTGGACGACTGCCTCATACAAGCAGACAGCAAACAAACCTTGATAAAACACTTGGATTATGTCATTCAATTGCTGCAGGCTTTGGGATACACAGTCAACATTCAAAAATAAAGACTACTGCCATCCCAAGAGATTATTTTTTTAGGAGCAAAGCTGAACACACAGCAACAAATGGCCTTCCTCACAGAGGAGAAACAAGAGCATTTAACAGATTACTTCAAAAGCCTAGCAAAATTAACCCACCTGACCGCAAGGAAAACCCTGCAGGCCCTGGGGTTCATGGCATCTTGCATTCTTCTAATCCCCCTGGCAAGACTATACATGAGAAAACTTCAATGGTACCTAAACAGCTTGTGGTCTCAACACAGCCACAACCTGGAAGACATAATACCACTCATACCATGCCTGCAAAGGGAATTTTTGTGGTGGGCTTAAGCAAGTCACTTAAACGAAAGCATGCCTTTCAGCAAAGCTCCAACAAGTCAAACTATTACAACAGGCGCCTCGGACCATGGATGGGGGGAGCACATGGACGGCAGATGCATTCAAGGGCAATGGACTCCCAAGGAAAAGCATCAGCACGTAAATCAAAAGGAGATGTTGGCAGTGATGCGTGCAATAGAAGCCTTTGGAACATCTCTTCAGCAAGGTCATCTGCTAATAAGGACAGACAACACCACTGTCATGTGGTACATAAACAAGGGGGCACTCATTCCTACCCCCTCTGCAGACTAACAATGACTCTTTGGAAAACTGCCTGAAACTGAACATCTACTTGCAATCCCAGTTTGTTCCGGGCAAGGACAATGTTCTGGCAGACAGGTTGAGCAGAAATTTCTTGGAGCCACACGAATGGATGCTACACCCACACATATTCACGCAAATAACTGCATGGGGAAGACGAGACATAGACCTCTTTGCATCTCATCTCAATCGTCATCTGGAAAGGTTTTGCACAAGGATACACCATCCTCTAGCCTGGAGAACGGATGCTCTTTCCTTCAGCTGGAATGCCCTAACAATTTATGCATTCCCTCCTCTACCTTTACTCACTAAAGTGTTACTGAAGATCAAGACAGAACAACCAAGAGGAACCTTGATAGCTCCAGACTGGCCAAGGCAACACTGGTATCCACTGCTACTGAGCATAACTCACACCAAACCATGGCCCTTGCCTCTATGGCCTCGGCTCCTGACAACACAATTACAAGACTGTTCATCAGAACCTGCAAACCTCAAAGCTGACAGCTTGGAGAGTTCCATGACTGGGACCCATGACTCCCTCTCCAAAACAGTTCAGGAAATTTTGCTGGAGGCATGCAGACCTTCACCAGAAAAACCTGTTCGGCCAAATGGAAGAGATTCATCATCTGGAATGTGAACAGGGGCCAGGATGCATCACTGATGAACATACCTCAGATATTAGAATACTTGGCAGAAATGTTTCACAGTGGCCTATCATACTCTTCCATCAAAATCCACGCTTCAGCTATCTCAGCACATTACAACTGTGATCCACCTGTGTTTTCGCATCCCTTGCTAAGACAGTTTCTAAGGGGTATAAAGAATATCAAACCTCCAAGGAAACAACCAACTCCTGCATGGGACCTCAATTATGTCTTGGAAAAATTAACTTTTCCTCCCTTTGAACCAGCAGCATCTTCAGAAATGCAATTTCTCTCTTGGAAAACGGTTTTCCTGCTGGCAGTCACCTCAGCAAGAAGAGTCTCAGAGGTACAGGCCCTCATGGCAGTTCCTCCCTTTCTCATCTTTCATCAGGACAGAGTTTCCCTTAGGACCAATCCTTCCTTCATGCCTAAGATGATATCCAGAGTGTCTCTAAACCAGGCAATTCACCTGCCTACTTTCTTTCCTAACCCTCAAAACAAAGGTGAAAAGCTGTTGCATACTTCAGACATTCACAGACAACTACGCTACTACTTGGACAGAACAAAGTCTACCAGGAAGTCTGACCAACTGTTTGTAGCCTATGCTGCTGGGGTACAAGGAAAGGCAGTCACCAAACAAACTATCTCAAAATGGATTGGACACTGCATCAGATTCTGTTATTCTTTCCATGGAAAAAGTGTGTCAGCCAATGTTAGACCACACTCCACCAGAGCTATGGCCACATCCACAGCCTTTCTAAGAGGAGTGGCTGCAAAAGATATTCTAGAGGCTGCTACATGGAGCTCCGTGCATACATTTACCAAACACTACAACCTGCCATTGTACTCCAGATCCCGTGCAGGCTTTGCTTCGGAAGTCCTGCAGGGCCTTTTAGCTACACCATCTCTTGCTTAGGCCTACCACCCCCAGCTTGGCTATGGTATTCAACCCATATGTAAGGACTGCAGTTGCATTCTTGAAGGACATAGTACAGTTTTGTACCTACCATAAATGTAGATGTCCGATAGATATGCAACTGCAGTCAGGTTTTCCCTCCCTCCTACCCCTCTGTTTTTGCCCTTGGGTCCATCCCCCCCCCCCCCTTTTCCTATAAGCTGGGGATATCTGTCATGGTGTATCTGTTTATTACTGTTGTGCATGTCTGAATTTTTTGTTTTTCCATTCACAAAGTTTAGCCTTCCTTGGAGGGCACCTGGCATCTGGGGCAAGAAACACTGAAGAAGATGGCGTCTGCTGATGCCTTTATACCCCAGCCGCTCTGACGTCGGGGAGGAGGCGACATCAGCAGACGCCGGACCCAGACTTTGGAATCCGGCCGACCGAAGGGCTGCCTGAGGCAGGACGACCCATATGTAAGGAGTGCAGTTGCATATCTATCGGACATTTACATTTATGGTAGGTACAAAACTGTACTTTATTACAGTTGAGAAGTAAAATGTCACAACCTGAACAACCAGACTTGAAGGAGTTGAAGGATTTGATGCATAGTACAGAACAAGTGGGTAAACATACCTTGCAATGTGGTTTTGATGCTCTAGAGGCCTCATGTAGAGCTGCTGTTACAGGATCAGTCATACGTAGACATGCCTGGCTCAAGGAGCCATCCTTACCAGATCATGTCAAAGCTAAATTACTAGATGCCCCTCTACAAAAGGATGTATTGTTTGGTGTTAAAGCTGAGGAGGTATTAAAGAAAATGGAGGAAAAGGCTAAATCAATGCAAACAGTGAAAGATTTTCTACAGGTACAACCTCCACGTTTCAGTAGAAATTGACCTTCCAAAAATTGGTCCTTTCCAGCCACGGACAGACCCCAAAGAGGTAGATACAGGCACCCGAGGGGCAGAGGGCAATCTCAAGGATCGTTTAGAGGCAGACACTGGCAAGCTCCTACACAGAGGTGGTGAGGATAGTTCGCAGCCATTCAGAAAGCAAGCCCAATGACTTTCCCCTTTGCATGCCAAGCAAGGCTCAAATGGCAGCACCCTTAGGTGGAAAACTGGCATTATTTTCAAAAAATTGGCATATTGTCACAAAAGACAAATGGATCCTGGACATTATAAACAGAGGCTACAGATTCCATTTTCACACCCTTCCAAAAATGAGAGGCATGCCAAACCTGCCACACAATCAAAGGGCAGAGACAGACAAATTTCAGATCTCATGGACATGAAAGCTGTTCTAGAGGTACCTACTCACGAACAAGGTCAAGGTTTTTATTCCAGACTATTCCTGGTACCAAGGAAGGGAAAAGATTGGAGACCTATTTTGGACCTATCCATCCTAAACACATTTTTACTCGTACCAAAATTCAAGATGCTCACATTACAGCAGCTTCTTCCCATGCTGGGCAAGGAGTCTTGGCTGGTAACATTGGACCTCAAGGAGGCATACCTGCATGTCCCAATCAGACAAAATTGCAGAAGATACCTCTGATTTCTTGCAGGTTCAACCCATTATCAATTCTCTGCATTGCCCTTTGGCTTATCTACTGCGCCCAGAGTATTCACGAAATGCCTGGCATCAGTAATTGCCTACTGCAGACTTCAAGGGATACAAATATACCCATATTTGGACGACTGCCTGATCCAAGCGGACAGCAAGCACATACTTCTGAAATATCTGGCTTTTGTAATAATGTTGTTGAATTCTCTGGGATGCACAGTCAACAAAGAAATCAAGGCTAATACACTCTCAGAAAATAGTGCCAACTTGGACACAAACACCCAGATGGCCTACCTCACGCCAGAGAAGCAGGGGCAACTAACTCAATACTTCAGAACACTAGCAAATTTCACCAGGCTGACTGCAAGGAAAATCCTGCAGGCTCTGGGATTCATGACATCTTGCATTCTACTAATCCCATGTGCAAAGCTGCATATGAGGAAACTTCAATGGTACCTGAAAAACCTATGGTCTCAACACAGCCACAGTTTGGAAACAATAATACCACTAATTCCATGTCTTCAAAAGGAATTTCTGTGGTGGGCTCAAGCATGCCAAACACAGGTCACCCATTCTGCAAGCCTCAAGCAAATCAAGTCATCACAACAGACGCCTCGGACTACGCCTGGGGGGCGCACATGACAGATCAGTGCATTCAGGGCAAATGGTCCCAAAAAGAAAAGCACCTTCACATCAATCAAAAGGAAATGCTAGCAGTAATAAATGCTATTATAGCTTTCAAAGACCTTCTGCATCCAGGTCAACTATTGATAAGGACAGACACCACCACAGTAATGTGGTATATAAACAAACTGGGAGGAACCCATTCATACCCCCTATGCAGGCTGGCCATGTCACTTGGGAACATGGCTCTGGAATTACAAATCTAACTTCAAGCACAGTACTTGCCAGGCAAGGAAAACATGCTGGCAGACAACCTAAGCAGAAATGACAGATCCACACGAATGGAAGTTGCATCCTCAAGTTTTTACAGAGAATTCAAGCATGGGGAAGGCCAGACATAGATCTCTTTGCCTCCCACAAAAATCACCAATTGTCAAAATTCTGCTTGAGGACATTTCATCCACAGGCCTGGAGAGTGGACGCTCTTTCAGTTGGACAACAATGACAGTTTATGCCTTTCCACCTCTTCCTCTGCTGGCCAAAGTTCTATTAAAAACCAGAGCAGACGGACCAAAGATGATTCTCATTGCTCCAGACTGGCCAAGACAGCACTGGTACCCACTCCTGAGGAGCCTGACGCATTCCCCTCCATGGACCCTACCGCTAATGCCTCTTCTTCTGACTCAGCACAGCTTCAAAACTCTTCAGTCAGCTGAAAACACTCAGTCTGGCTGCATGGAAGATTCCTTGACATCACAACAGACCCTACTCTCCAAGGAGGTGCAGGATGTCATTTTGGAGGCCAGAAGGCAGTCTGCTAGAAAAGCTTACTCCGCAAAATGGAAACGGTTTTGTGCCTGGAATGAGAAAGGGCCAGAATCCTGGAAAACTGAATTAACTCAAATATTGATGTCTAGCTGAGCTACTAAGCAGTGGACTTTCATTCTCCTCCATCAAAATCCATGCCTCAGCCATTTCTGCAAAATAAAACACTGATCCACCTTTATTCTCTCACCCCCTCTTAAGACAGTTTCTCAGAGGGGCTAAGAATATAAAATCCCCAAAGAAACAACCAATACCTGCTTGCGATCTTAATTTAATTCTAGAAAAGCTGACCTTGCCTCCTTTTGAGCCAGCTGCCTCAACAGATTTGCAACATTTGTCCTGGAAAACAGCTTTCCTTCTGGCTATCACCTCAGCTCGTAGGGTATCGGAACTACAAGCCCTCATGGCTGTGCAGCCTTTTATCTTCCATCAGGACAGAGTTTCCTTACGAACCAACCCGTCCTTTATGCCAAAGGTGGTATCCAGGGTAGCTTTGAATCGGGCTATACACTTACCTACCTTTTACCCTAATCCTCAAAACAAAGGGGAGAGACTACTACATTCCTTGGACATCCACAGACAGCTGCGTTATTATTTGGACAGAACAAAGCCTTTCAGAAAATCAGAACAGCTCTGTGTCCTATGCTATAGGAGCTCAAGGGAAGCAAATTTCCAAACAGACAATCTCAAAATGGATAGCCCATTGCATACGCTTTTGTTACTCTTTTCATGGTAAACCTGTACCTGCAGGCATCAAATCTCACTCCACAAGGGCCACAGCTACCTCTGCAGCTTTCCTCGGAGTTCCTACCAAAGGTATTTTGGAAGCAGTCACTTGGAGTTCTGTGCATACCTTCTCCAAGCACTACCACGTACCATTATACTCCAAAACTAGAGCAGGCTTTGCCACTGCAGTCTTGCAGGGCATTCTGGCTCCTCCTAGTTCCACCTAGTGCCTACCACCCCTTTCTTAGCTTTGGGATTCTACCCATCTGTTATGACTGCAGCTGTATGCACGATGAACATAGTACAGTTTTGTACCTACCATAAATGTAGATGTTAGAGTGCTAATACAGCTGCAGTCCAGGTTTCCCTCCCTCCTTCCCCTCTTGTGACACTCCTATTGGCCAACACCTCCTCATACAACTTGATTGGGGTATTCTTTTATAGTGTATTTGCTTGCAACTACTGTATTTTGATTATATTGCATTGCTTTATTACACAAATTTATGTATTGCCTTCCTTCTGGGGGCACCTGACATCTGGGGCAAGAAAAACTGAAGAAAATGGCGTCTGCTGGTTCTTTTATACCCCTGGCGCACTGACGTCAGGGAAGAAGCGACGACAACGGACGCCGGACCTAGACTTTGGAATTCGGCCGACCGAGGACCCGCCTGACGGCAGGAGAACCCATCTGTTATGACTGCAGCTGTATTAGCAGTCTAACATCTACATTTATGGTAGGTACAAAACTGTACTTTTCCCTGGCAGCCTGATGCCCCTTAAAGCAGATAAGCTCCTTAGGCTTGAGTTTTTGTGCACTAATCTCAAGCCTGACCCAGCAGCTGTTGGCTTAGTTGAAGTTTAATTCTGAAAGTATGAGGAATGTTTTGGCCTCTGTTTCTTCACGTCAGTAGAATGGTTTCTTCTCTTTTGCAAGTCACTACTCGTTGCTTGAAATGCACCTAGTAGTCTCTAGATGGTACTTGCAGGGATGCTACAACTGGAACTGTGAGAAGGTTTACCTGGCTGCATTCTTAAAACCTCTGAGAATATCCAGAATGAAATTTTGAATTCTCTCTTGGATAGATTTAGTTTTTGGACCTTCTGCTGCAGAGATAATCAAAAAGTGTAATGAGAAAGTAAACCTGATTCATGGAATCTCAGATTTTTCAGTCCTTCTTATTTAGGTTTTCCATAGTATTCTTCGCTCCCTTGTCTAACCTTTAGTAAAAAGCAAAGTAAACTTAGTAAGATGTTGGTAAGCAAGTGGTTTAAAAAGCAATCCCCAGAAGTTCTTCAATTTCTCTCTCTGGTTTCAGATTGTTCCAACCAGATGGGTTCTGAATGTGATCCATCAAGGCTACAGATAAATGTAGATGTTCCTTCCAGGGGATTCCTCCTTATTTACCAAACCAAACTCATCTTTTCCTCTCTGTCTTGCATTACATTCTAAGAGGTTTATAAAAGCTGTTGTTCCTCCTAAGAAAGAAGGATCTTTCTCTTGCCAAAGAAAGATTTGTCATAGGTTTATACTAGTCTGACAACCAGGATCCTTACAAGCCTAGCCATGCAATCCAACCCAGTTTTGTCCTAGTGTTCCTTAACTACTGTCTGGTGGGAGTATATTAGTAAAGATGTGAGATGTTAAAGGTTATGTGGGGGGGGGGTTAAAGGTTATGTGGGGGGGGTTAAAGGTTATGTGGGGGGGG
>NC_056741.1:1214650054-1214662139 GCF_019279795.1 Protopterus annectens
TCCTGGGTGTCTCCACCCTTTGACGAGTTATTAGATCTAATCTCTCTGAGGGTGTGGGAACATCCTGATACAGTGGAACCGGTGCCTGCCAGGCCTAGTAAGTTTCTTTCAGCTCCTCCCCAGAAGGAATTCCTCACTAAAGGTGTTGCAGTTGATGCTATGGTGGTGGCATCCGCCACTCAGCAGGACGTGGCAGAGGCTTCAACGTCTATTCATCCTCCTAATAAGGATTCTAGGAGCATGGATAGGTACGGGAAGCGTACTCTTTCTTCAGCGACCATTACCCTGCAGTCGCTGAACTATCTCTCATTTTACAAGGCTCCAAAGGGACCTCCTCAAGGTGTTAGAGTCCCTTGCGGGTAACCTTCCTGAGGCGTTAGCACAGACCGTAGGCGCCCAGATGACTACCCTATCTTCTATTGTCAACTCGTCCATGAGGCTCTTCCTATGCAGCCGAAGGGGCGAGTAGAGCAGCGGGCACAGGAGTGGCTCTTGGGAGACTAGCCTGGTTACGCTTGTGTCCACTCGCGGAGGCCTTTGTCTTCCTTCGCCGATGCCCCCTTTGATGGGTCTTCTTTGTTTGGACCCAAGGTGAAGGACACACTTACTCGGTGCGAGTAGGAGGGCAAGACTTTGACTGCCGTTGGGGCCCGTTTTTCTGCTCCCTCTAGACCTTATCCCAAGGCCCAGAGAGGAGGTAAAATGTGGTTCAGGAAATCCCAAAAGTTCTCTACTCCACCGAGTGATCTCCTCTCCAGAGGCGAGGGGGTTCAGGAAGATGCCGCCCTAGAGGTGGCAGAGGCCCCCATAACTCGGGAGACTGCGACTCCTTTGTGGTTCCTCCTACCATCAACATCCCTAGGATGGGGCCCGGCTGTGCTTCTCCGGAGCCAGTCTTGGGGGGTCATTTTGCGAAACACCCACAGGCTTGGGAATCTATAACGAAGGATCAGTGGGTGCTTCGCGTTGTTACTGGAGGCTACCTCATCCCCTTTTTCAAGCCCCCTCCTCCTACAAGGAGAATCCCGGACGTGCCACCCAGTCAACGGGATCTGGCAGCCGTAAAAGTTTCAAAGCTGCTAAGCAAAGGGGTCATCCAGCCCATCCCCGCTGACCAGATCGGATCAGGAACTTACTCAAGATTATTTTTGGTGCCAAAAAAGACAGAGGACGTAAGGCCCATTTTGGACCTAAGCTCTTTTAAATCGTTTTGTGAAGAAGTCCAAGTTCCAGATGGTCACCCTTCAGTCCATTTTCCTGTTATTGGAGAAGGATGTCTGGATGTGCTCCATAGACCTCAAGGACGCTTACTATCACATTTTGATACATCAAGAGTCCAGGAGTCATTTACGCTTCCGCCTAGGAACCAGTCATTGCCAGTTTCGTGCACTGCCCTTTGGTCTCACCACAGCCCCCAGGGTGTTTACCAAGTGTCTGGCAGTGGTGACAGCTCACTTGATAAGTGTAGGATTCCAAGTGTTTCCCTATCTCGACGACTGGCTCCTCACTGCCACCTCCAAGCATCTACTGATTCAAGCGCAGATGGCCACAGTAACCTTGGGTCTCTCGCTAGGAATCACTTTAAATTGGAAAAAATCTGTTCTGCGGCCATCTCAGCATATCACCTTTATAGGCGCAGAGTTAGACACAAAAAGGCTGCGGGCTTTTTTGCCATCTGAGAGATTTCAGGTTCTACAATCACAGATTCTAAACTTGTTACCCAAATCTCGAGTTCCTGCCAGACATTCTTCAGTTATTGGTTACGATGGCTGCAACTATCCTCTTAGTACCGTTAACCAGGCTGCACATGCGGGTGCTGCCATGGCTATTATCAGTTCAATGGTCATACCAAGAACTTCCTCTGAACCACCTGGTTCTGATTACGGACAGTTGTCGTCGGGACCTCAGTTGGTGGCTGTCGGTCCAACCTGGACCGGGGGTGTCCTTTCGCCCTTCAGCCCCCTGTTGCCACAGTGACCACGGATGCCTCCCAGATAGGGTGGGGGGTCATTATCTAGACAGATCTGTCCAAGGCACTTGGCAGGATTGCGAAGCGCACCTTCACATCAATATCCTGGAAATGAGAGCGGTGCTTCTGGTTTTACAAGCACTTCATCATGCTCTCCCCCAAGGTACTATTGCGATTCTATCCGACAACATGTCGGTAGTTTGGCACATAAACAAGCAGGGCGGAACCAGGTCCTACCCCCTTTGCAGGGAGGTCATGAGAGTATGGCGCTGGGCCATAGCCTCTCGACGTTTCTTAGTAGCCACGCACATTCTGGGAAAAGCCAATGTGATTGCAGACAGGCTCAGCAGGACTCTCCTGTTGCCCCACGAGTGGTCCCTCAACAGAGTGGCTGTGCAGATCTTCGCCAAATGGGGTCTCCCTTGTTGCGACTTGTTCGCCAGCCCCAACAATGTGAAGTGCAGAGAGTTTTTCACTCTGACTCCCTCTCAGGGGCAGTCTCCCAGGGACGCTCTAGCCCACAATTGGCCCCCAGGTCTGCTTTATGCCCCCCCCCTGATTTCCCCTTCTCCCGAGGGTGATTCAGAAGGCTCTTCATGTCGGGTGCCACATGATTTTGGTCGCCCCACATTGGCCCTGTCCGGCTTGGTTCCCATTCCTTCAGAAGTATGCGGTACAGGGCCCCTGGATTCTGGACCCAGTGCCGGACCTGTTGTCTCATCAGTCGAGACACTCTCATTCGTCCCTCTGGTCGTTGCGACTGGCTGCTTGGTTACTCCACTTCTATCCTTAGTTAGAGATCTCTCTCTTTCTTCGGAAGTGATGCACATCTTGTCCTCTTCCCACAAGCCGTCTACCGTTAAGCTGTATTCCAGCAAATGGAAAAGGTTTGTTTATTGGGCCCAGCAGCGAGGCATTGATCCTCTTACGGCCCCAGTTCCGCAGGTCTTGGAATTTCTAGCTTAATGGTTTCATTCAGGCTCTTCAGTCTCCACACTTAAAGTTCAACTGGCGGCTATATCTAATTTTCATGTTGCTATAGAGCCTTCTTTAATGGCTAACAGACTTTGTAAGTCCTTTCTTAAGGGAGCCTGGCTCCTCAGGCCTCCTATGGCTCATCATGTGCCCCCTTGGGACTTAAATTTGGTTCTGGCCTCTTTAACTGCCCGTCCCTTTGAGCCGGCAGCCACTTGTGATATAAAATTTCTGTCGTGGAAAACTGCCTTTCTAGTGGCAATAACTTCTGCTAAGCGAGTTTCAGAGCTTCAGGCTCTCTTCTTTCCCTCATTTGATTTTTCACAAAGACAGAGTTTCCCTTAGATTGAATCCATCCTTTTTGCCTAAGGTAGCATCCCCTTTTATGTATTCAGCAATCTCTGGGGCTCCTAGTCTTCTTTCCTAATTTTTCTAATAGAGCAGAATATACCTTCCACCAGTTGGATGTTCACCGGCAACTGCGTTTTTACTTAGATAGGACCACTCGGACACTAAAATCTGACCAACTGTTTGTGTCCTTTGCGGAGAATAGGTTAGGTCTACCAGTTGCCAAAACAACCATTGCCAAATGGATTAAGGATTGCATCTCTTTCATTTATTCCCAGTCAGGCAGAGAGTTGCCTTTCCCACTCAAAACTCATTCTACCAGGGCTATGGCCACCTCTGTAGCTTTTCACTCCAAAGTTTCAATAGATGATATTTGTGCGGCTGCTACTTGGTCTTCTCCGCACACCTTCATTTCTCATTACAAGGTTGATGTGGCTTCCCGAGGCAGAGCTTCATTCGGTTCTGCAGTTCTCTGGAGTGTGTTCCAGTGAGCCACCCGAGGTTTTAGGTGCTAGGGACGCTGTCCCATCAGTTATGAATGTAGGCGAGGTAGGATCCCATTACATCTTTTAGTTATGTACTTACCATAACTTTGGATGTATGAGATCCATCTCGCCTACATTCATACATACCCACCCTCCTTCCCCCTACCTTTTGGATTTGAAGGAAATATTGATCTTGCTAAGCTCTCTTCTGGAAGGGCTCTAGTTGGTTACAGTTATTGGTATGTGTTTCTGTACCTGTATCAATGTATGAAAGCGAACAAACAAGATCTGGGGAAGCAGGCGTGGTGCATTCTGGGATAAGGGGTAGCCCAGCCAATGAGAGACTTCGTTCTAGTGTATAGTGGCCGAGTCAGAGCCGACGGATCGGCTCCGAACCCATCAGTTATGAATGTAGGCGAGATGGATCCCATACATCCAAAGTTATGGTAAGTACATAACTAAAAGATGTCCTTCATGGATGCATCTGCAGTCATAACAACTGGGTTGTCCTGTCGTCAGGTAGCCCTTCAGTCGGCCGGATTCCAAAGTCCGGGTCCGGCTTCGGCTGATGTCGCACTTCACCCGACGTCATCTCTGTTGGTCTTCGGGTATAAAAGCATCAGCCGACGCCATTTTCTTCAGTCTTTCTTGCCGCGTGGCGCCGGAAGCAGAAGCTGTTCGCAAGTGCCGGTCGGTCGGATCCAGAGATTACTTCTACCGAATACTACTTCGAAGACTTCTAAAGCTAAGTACCCGTTGGGGACTCTTTCTTACCTCAGCCGATGTCAGAAAAAGTTAATAATTGTTTAACCTGTGGGAAACAAATACCTCATAAAGATTTCCACTCTTACTGCCTGCCTTGCTTAGGCCCAGCCCACGACGTAGCAGCCTGTTCGTCCTGTGCTTCTTTCAACCGGCGAGCGCTTAGGCGTCGGTCGGAGTTGCAGAACAGTTTTCGGTTCTGATTTTGCATACATTATGCCGTTGGATCCTCCGACTACGCATTCTGCCAAAAAACGCAAAGAAAAAGACCGACACTCGCGGTTTCGGCCGAAACCATGGTTAAGCAAACCACGAGTGTCTCGGTTTCGGCCGAAACCGAGAAAACTGATCAAAATACAGCTGAATCTATCTCTACAACTGAGGTCCCTGCTAACACTCTTGAATCGGCCTCAGAAATTTTACCCACTACGGTGCTTACCACTGACTTATCAGACACCATTCCCTTGGATGTCTCTACCCCAGCACGTGGTGCTGCTAGGCCTCCAGCAGCCATTTCCATTAAGGCCTTCGCCAGGGCTAAAGCAGCCAAGACTACTAAAACAGTGCCTGTTAAACCCCCCTCAACCAGGCCCTCTTCCAGTTCTCAAATGCTTACTTTGGCAGAAGATTTAATTTCATTAATTAGAGGATCTCAATCTCACCCAGACAGGGCCTCTCAGCCCCCAGAGAAGAGACCTAGGGCAGAGCCCCATGAGCCTGTGTCCTCTGATGATTCTGCTGATGAATCAGACATAACTGACCAGCCAGAGGCTCCTTTCTCCAATTTTGAAGATTCTGATGCTGAAGAATCCATTCCAGCTGCTTCCCCACCAGAAGAATTCTCCTTTGGGGAAACCTTGCATGCCATGCGAGAACAGTTTCAATGGCAGCAACAGGATTTTTCAGACTCCAGGAAAAGACTTAGGACCTTTTTGCACCTTCCACAGCACAGGCCCTTAGCTATACCTCCTGTTCTCTCTGTGGTGGATGATGCTTTCAATGATGTCTGCTCGCTCCAGATTCTTTACCCCCAGCCCCTGCCAAACCAGACAGATTTTACAGGGTGCCAGATGCTCATCACCACCTTTACAAGGCCCCTCTTGCAGACCCCGAAACTATTTCCCAGGGTCCCAAGGCAGTAGCCGCGACCATAGCTAAAACCCTGTTCCTTCTGAAAGGGAAGCAAGGTCATTAGACAGATGGGGTAAAAGGTTTACACTTCAGCCACTCTCTCAGCTAGAGCTTTAAACTGTCAGTTTCACATGATACAATACCAAGAGTTTATGCTTGATCAGTTAACTAAAAAGCTAACCACTGATGAATCTCTTGATAAGAAATATGTATTAGAAATGGTAAATAACATACAGCAAGTTAGTAACCATTCTTTAAAATGTGGCTATGATGCACTGGAGGCTTCATTTAGATCAGCCATGACTGGCACTGTAATTAGAAGGCATGCATGGCTAAAGGAGCAAGCTTTACTGCATCATGTTAAATCTAAATTGCTAGATGCTCCTATGGATAAAACAAGTTTGTTCGGTACACCTGCCCAGCAGGTTATGAAGAAAATGGAAGAAAAGGCAAAATCAGTCCAGACAGTTAAAGATTTCTTGCAGGTTCAACCCCCAAGGTTTAGCAGGAACTGGCCTGCCAAAAATTGGTCTTTTCCTGACTCCACAAGACCTCAAAGGGGCAGGAATAGACGTTCCAGAGGCAGAAACCAATCCAGAGGAGGTGCCTACAGAGGACGACAGTGGCAAGGTAACAACAGAGGCACAGACTCAACACCTGCCACTACATCAACACAGCCACAGTGACTTAATCCTAAACCCGCCTACCAGGGAACAAATAGCAGCTCCTCTAGGCGGAAAGCTAACCTTATTTTCAAAAACTGGCACCACATAACAAAGGACAAGTGGATTTCTGAACCATACATCAAGGTTACGGTTCCACTTCCACACTTTACCAGACAAAACAGGAATGCCAAATCTACCTCCAAATCAAAAGACAGAGGCTCTACAACAGATAATGGAGTTAGCAAACATGAGAGCTGTGGAGAAAGTGCCAACAGCAGAGCAAGGAAAGGGTTCTACTCCAGACTATTCCTAGTTCAAGAAAGGAAAAAGTTGGAGACCAATTCTAGACCTGTCCACCCTGAATACTTACATCATTGTCCCAAAATTCAAAATGCTGACCCTACAGCAACTTCTTCCCATGCTGGGCAAGGAGTGTTGGCTGGTAACTCTAGATCTCAAGGAGGCATACCTGCACGTCCCCATTCGACCAATCTGCAGAAGATACCTCAGATTTCTTGCAGGATCAGAGCACTATCAATTCTCAGCATTGCCCTTTGGCTTATCTACTGCCCAGAGTATTCACAAAATGCCTGGCATCAGTAATCGCCATTGCAGACTACAGGAATTCAAATTTATCGATACCTGGGCGACTGCCTGATACAAGGAGACAACAAAAGCAAGCTGACAACAGATTTACAAAGGGTCATTTACTTGCTTCAAGCACTGGGATACACAGTCAATTTACAAAAGTCAAGACTGATACCATCCCAGACAAGGACTTTCCTGGGAGCGGAATTGGACACAGTAAGACAAATGGCATTCCTAACTACAGAAAAACAAAAAGAACTCCCTCTTTACTTCTTGGCACTAACAAAGCTGAACAAGTTAACAGCAAGAAAGGTACTGCAGGCCTTGGGTTTCATGGCATCATGCATAATCTTGGTTCCATTTGCCAGACTACATATGAGAAAACTACAGTGGTACCTAAAGAATTTATGGTCCCAACACAGACACAGCCTAGAAATGGAAATCCCACTAATACCATGCTTAAAACAGGAGTTCCTATGGTGGGCTCAGGCATGCCAGTCAAACCCAGGCCTGCCCTTTCGCAAGGGTCAAGCAAGCCAGACCATCACAACAGATGCTTCAGACCTGGGTTGGGGGGCGCATATGCTGGACAAATGCGTACAAGGATTGTGGACACAGGACCAACTTCACCTGCACATCAACCTAAAAGAAATGCTGGCAGTAAAACTGGCAATCCAAAAGTTCAGACCATTTCTCAAGGAGGACCACTTGATAAGGACAGACAACACCACAGTCATGTGGTACATCAACAAACAGGGAGGCACTCATTCTTACCCCCTATGCAGAATGACTTTGGAGCTGTGGACCCTGGTACTCAGCTACAACATCCAGTTACAGGCAATATTTGTGCCAGGAAAAGAAAACTCTCTAGCAGATATGTTAAGCAGGACCACATCGGATGCCCACGAATGGCAGCTGCACGCGGATATCTTCAAGACCATCTCGAAGAAATGGGGAATGCCTCAGATCTATTCGCATCACCTCTCAATCACCAGCTCAAAAAATTCTGCACAAGGACATTCCACCCACTAGCATGGAAAGTGGACTCGCTCTCCTTCAGCTGGAAAGGCCTAACAGCATATGCATTCCCACCTCTTCCCTTGATACACAAAGTACTACTAAAAATCAAGGAGGAGCGTCCAAGGATAATCCTGATAGCTCCAAACTGGCCAAGACAGCATTGGTACCCACTGCTGAGGAGCATGTCTCGAACAATATGTGGCCAATTCCCTGATCCCTTCGATGCTAACTCAGAACAACTTCAGCCCCATGCATCCAAACCTAAAAGCGCTGCAACTGACTGCATGGAACATCACATAGCAGCTGCTAATACAGAACTTTCACAAAGAGTTAAAGACATTATTCTTGAAGCACGCGGGCCTTCAACTAGAAGGAATTATGCTGGGAAATGGAAAAGGTTTGTCATTGGGAGTTCGGAAAGAGGAAAAGATGTATCAAACATAGATATGCCTAACATTCTGGAGTATCTGGCGAACTACTTCATTCAGGCCTGTCCTACTCCTCCATCAAGATTCATGCATCAGCTATTTCAGCAGAATACAGCTTTGATCCACCTGTTTTTCACACCCTTTGCTCAGGCAGTTCCTCAGAGGAATCAAGAATGTAAAACCTCCAAGGAAACCACCATTGCCAGCTTGGGACTTGAACTTTGTGCTAGAAAAATTGACACTATCACCTTTTGAACCAGCAGCAACAGCAGACCTACAACACCTGTCATGGAAAACTGCTTTCCTACTGGCAATTACTTCAGCAAGGAGGGTTTCAGAACTACAGGCCTTAATGGCAGTGCAACCCTTTCTAATCTTCCACCAAGATAGAGTGTCCATGAGGACTAATCCTACATTTATGCCTAAGGTGGTATCCAGAGTGTCTTTAAACCAGGCAATCCACCTGCCTACCTTCTTTCCCAACCCACAAAACAGAGGGAAAGAATACTGCATACCTTGGATGTACATAGACAGCTACGCTACTACTTGGACAGAACAAAAATAGCAGAAAGACTGACCAACTTTTCGTAGCCTATGCAACAGGAAGGGAAGGAAAAGCTATTTCAAACAGACAATCTCCAAATGGATAGGAAATTGCATACGATTCTGTTACTCCTTCCATGGAAAGCCAATTCCACAGAACATAAGACCTCATTCTACAAGGGCAACAGCCACTACCACAGCCTTCTTACGAGGAGTGGCTACCAAAGACATTATTGAGGCTACTTGGACCTCCGTGCATACATTTGCCAAGCATTATAATTTACCTCTATATTCCACATCCCGAGCAGGGTTTGCCACTGCTGTTCTGCAAGGGATCCTAAACACACCATAATCTACTTTTATCCTCCTCCCCTAGTTGGCTATGGTATTCTACCCAGTTGTTATGACTGCAGATGCATCCATGAAGGACATAGTACAGTTTTGTACCTAACATAAATGTAGATGTCCGAATTGGATAGCATCTGCAGTCAGGATTACCCTCCCTCCTTCCCCTCTGTGGTACTCCTAGGGTGTTTACCCTTCTAACAGCTAGCTAGTGGGGGGATTTCTTTCATGGTGTATTTGTTTGTATTTATGTACATACATGCTTATTTTTGTGTTTACCTCTATCTTTTGGAAACATTGGCATCTAGCCAAAATTTTTTAGCCTTCTATAGGGCTTCTGGCATCTGGGGCAAGAAACACTGAAGAAAATGGCGTCGGCTGATGCTTTATACCGAAGACCAACAGAGATGGCGCCGGGTGAAGTGCGACATCAGCGAAGCGGACCGGACTTTGGAATCCGGCCGACTGAAGGGCTGCCTGACGACAGGACAACCCAGTTGTTATGACTGCAGATGCTATCCAATTCGGACATCTACATTTATGGTAGGTACAAAACTGTACTTTCTGCTAGTATTGTAAGATTAGATAAGTGATGCAGCCTGGAAAAGAGTGTATTGCAATCCAGTGATAAAGATTAAACAAGTCTCAAATAGAGTTTCCACCTGTATTGTAATATCAGATAACTGCTTCAGCCTGAAAATGAGTGGTAATCTATCAACAAAGGGGTAGACAAGTGTCGAATACATCCTTGTAAATTCTGCCATATGAAATAAGTGAGTCGGCTGGAAAAGATTGTTGTAACCCAGTAATAAATGTTAATAAAGCCTAGAATTAAGTACCATTCTGAAATGTAAATATAAAATAAGTGAGTGTGTGAGAGACAGTTTGAAGCTACCAAGAAAGCTGTAATAAGTCTGGAATAAAGGTATACTGCAGTCACTACATAATATTATGTTGCTGTACCCTTGCATTATGGAGATAGTGTGGTTGTATGAAATGCTGAACATCCACAGTTGTCTAGACCCATATAAATCAAATGTAGCAGGATGCTGTACTTCAACACAGCCAGATATGAGCATATATGAATAAAAATGGAATGTATATTAATGTATCAGTAACATCCCCATCACCAACATTCCTAAGGTTACATACAGGAAACTGTACTAATACATGTAGGGGATATATATCTGCATCTACTAGGAATGTACAGTATATGTATAGGTAGTGTAAGTTGTTAATGTAATATTTCTCCACCCTACCCTATTTTCACAAATTATGCCATTCCACACCAAACTGGGTATGTGTACTCACAATTACCATGGACATTTGTCCTGTTGGTTCATACATATCTGCATGTACGTTAACGCATGTGCCCTGTTCACATATCCAAACCTGATGGCCTGTTGCCACCAATCAACCCTGCATGCTGTTGGGAATGTGCACTGTTCTAAATTTGCATGCGTTATGCTTGTTGCTCAATGTTTGGAATTCATGGGTGTTTGGTTAATGGGAATACTGATGCATGCTGTTACAACTAATTTTGAATGCTGTTTGTTACTAACCCAAAATGCCATAAAATACTGCTAAACATAGGACAACAGGGAAGACGGGTACCAGCGGACCCACCTCAGCTGGCGAGTGCACCTGGCACCAGTACCCAGGCCTGGACCACCTTCTCCAGTGGCCCTGTGCCACCTTCGGTTGGAAGCGATGCAGGGGATGGGGCTCATCCCCCCCCCTCTGCAAGCGTGGCCGGAGGAGAGCCCCCACTCAACCTCCATAGGGTCCGGTCTGTGGTGCGTAGTGAGATCAGGCGTTCTGTGACTGATCCTATACGCCAGCTCGAGGCGAGAGTGGCGCAACTCACAGGTGTGCCTGCCCGTCCTATCCATCCCCCAGCACAGCCCCAGCCTTGGCTGTGAAGGTGCAGTGGTAACTGCCCATGGGTGGGGATCTCAGTTCCACTATTGCCATCTGTGTGCTCATGGGCTCGCGATATCCAAACATCCATCCCCATTAATTGTGTTTACCCCCCACATGTCATACTCCGCCCCTGTATGCTTCTTGTTTGCCTCGTCTGTTAACCTCCCCAACCTACCTCTCCAAATATACCTACTTCCTGTACCTCACATTCTACTCACCCGAAAAAAATAAAATAAAAAAAGGGCACTCTGTTCCCACAAAAAAATTACGCCCCATACATAGCTGCCCAATTCGCACACATGTCCGCTGGACATTTAAACTGATAATTCTAATTGGCAGTACAACATATTTTGCTGTCCTCACCCCTCTCTCAGGGGTGGAAGGTTTCAAATTTCACACCAAATTTCAGACATATGCACAGCTGTTGCTGATAAAGAAAGGGGCAGCTATGGACCTTCCCTACATCCTTCCTGCACATCCCAAGCTTGGTTTCCTACTGTCCTACCCTCTTTGTGCCCCCTTTTTCGCCACTTTCCTATTTCCCCATTTTTTTTCTTTAAAAGAAAGTAGCGTGGGTGTTAGCGGGAGTAAGCACTTTTAAGCAGTGGTCAGCGGGTGTGCGCTTGTGTGCGCTTAGCTAAGCCTAACTAAGCGCTGCGCAAACCCGCTTATAACTGCTTAAAAGTGCCTTTGTCACTCTGTATGATGAGGCCTGTAGTCTGCTCATCGGCAAAATAAAATACACCTGTCAGTCTCGAACCCTGGACCTTAGAAACACTAGTCTGCATGAATTACCACTGAGCCACAGCAGATATACAAGAACTTGGTGCTGAAAGAAATTTATCATGAAATACAAGGAGTGAATGTAAAGGGAAAATAGGAAGGCCCAATTTTTTCACAATC